>NW_025535290.1:0-107479 GCF_020615455.1 Coregonus clupeaformis | reverse complement strand
TTGGGTCAGGTCAGTGGTGTGGTGTCCTGGGTAGGGTCGAGTTTGGGTCACGGCCAGTGGTGTGGTGTCCTGTGTAGGGTAGAGTGTTGGGTCAGGTCAGTGGTGTGGTGTCCTGTAGGGTCGAGTGTTGGGTCCTGTCAGTGGTGTGGTGGTGGTGACCTGCAAGGGGCCGAGTGTTGGGTCAGCGCCAGTGGTGTGGGTGTGGTGACCTGCAGGGTCGAGTAAGTTGGTTCACGCTAGTGGTGTGCTGTGGTGACCTGCAGGGTCGAAAGTGTTGGGTCACGCCAGTGGTGTGTTGTGGTGACCTCCAGGGTTCGAGTGTTGGGTCACGCTAGTGGTGTGGTGACCTGCAGGGTCGAAAGTTGGGTCACATCAGTGGTGTGGTGCTGTGGACCTGCAGGGCTTCGAGTGTTGGGTCAAGTCAGTGCTTGTGACCTGCAGGGTCGAAAGTGCTGGTTCACGCCAGTGGTGTGGGTGTGGTGACCTGCAGGGTCGAGTGTTGGGTCAACGCTAGTGGTGTGGTGACCTGCAGGGTCGAAAGTTGGGTCACATCAGTGGGGTGGGTGTGGGTGACCTGCAGGGTCGAAAGTGTTGGGTCAAGTCAGTGGTGTGGGTGTCCTGGTAGGGGTCGTGAGTGTTGGGTCAGGTCAGAGGTGTGGGTGACCTGCAGTGGTCGATTGTTGGGTCACTTTAGTGGTGTGGTGTCCTGTAGGGTCAAGTGTTGGGTCAAATCTCAGTGGTGTGGTGTCCTGTAGGGTCGAGTGTGTTGGGTCACGCTAGTGGTGTGGTGACCGTCAGGGTCGAGTGTTGGGTACGCCAGTGGTGTGGTGTCCTGTAGGGTCGAAAGTGTTGGGTCACAGCTGTGGTGTGGTGTGGTGACCTGCAGGGTCGAGTTGGGTCGGCTCAGTGGTGTGGGTGTGGTGACCTGCAGGGTCGAGAGTTTGTTCACGCCGGGTGGTGTGGTGTGGTGACCTGCAGGGTCGAGTGTTGGGTCACAGCTGCTAGTGGTGTGGTGACTGCGGTGGTCGAGTGATGGGTCACGCTAGTGGTGTGGTCAGGACCTGCAGGGTCGAGTGCTGGGTCGCATCAGTGGTGTGGTGTGGCGACCTGCAGGGTCGAGTGTTGGGTCAGGTCAGTGGTGTGGTGTCCTGTAGGGGCTGAGTATTAGGTTATGTCAGTGGTGTGGTGTCCTGTAGCGTCGAGTGTTGGGTCAGGTCAGTGGTGTGGTGACCTGCAGGGTCGAAAGTGTCAGCTCGTTAGTGGTGTGGTGTCCTGTGGTGGTCGAAGTGTTGGGTCAGGTCAGTGGTGTGCTGTCCTTGTAGGGTCGAGTGTTGGGTCACGCTATGGTGTGGTGTGGTGACCTGCAGGGTCGAAAGTGTTGGGTCACGTCAGTGGTGTGGTGTGGTGACCTGCAGGGTTGGAGTGTTGGTTCACGCCAGTTGTGTGGTGTGGTGACCCGCAGGGCCGAGTGTTGGGTCACAGCCAGTGTTGTAAGGTGACCCACAGGGTTGAGTGTCTCGGGTCACGGCTAGTGGTGTGTGGTGACCTGCAGGGCCGAAGTGGATGGGGTCACGCCATTGGTGGTGGTGTGGTGACCTGCAGGGTCAAGTGTTGGGTCACGCCAGTGGTGTGGTGTCCTGTATGATCGAAGTGTTGGTTCAGGTCAGTGGTTTGGGTGACCTTGGGAGAGTTAAGGGTCACACGCAGTGGTGTGGTAGTCTGTAGGGTCGAGTGTTGGGTGCGCTAGTGGTGTTGTCCTGTAGGTCGAGTGGTGGGTCACGCCTGTGGTGTGGAGACCTGCAGGGTCGAAGTGTTGGGTCACGCTAGTGGTGTGGGTGACCTTGCAGGGTCGAGTGATGGGTCGCGCCAGTGGTGTGGGTGTGGTGACCTGCAGGGTCGAGTGAAGTTGGGTCACGCTAGTGGTGTGGTGTGGCACCTGCAGGGTCGTAGAGTTGGGTCACTGGGTTAGTGGTGTGGTGACCTGCAGGGTCGAAGCGATGGGTCACGCCGAAGCGGTGTGGTGTCCTATAGGGTCGAAAGTTGGGTCAGGTCTGTGGTGGTGTAACTGTAGGGTCGAAAGTGTTAGTCACGCCAGTTGTGGTGTCCTGTAGGATGAGTGTTAGGGTCACGCTAGTGGTGTGGGTGACCTGCAGTGGGTCGAGTGTTGGGTCACGCTAGCGGTGGTGGTGACCTGCAGGGTCGAGTGTAGGGTCACACCAGTGGTGTGGTGTGGTGTGGTGACCTGCAGGGTCGAGAGTTGGGTCAGGTCAGTAAGTGGTGTGGTGTATCCTGTAGGGTTGAGTGTTAGGTCAACGCCAGTGGTGTGGTGTGTCCTAAGCCAAAGTGTTGGGTCAGGTCAGTGGTGTGGTGTGAGACCTGTAGGGTCGAAAGTTGGGTCACGCAGGCGGTGTGGTGTCCTGTAGGTTTGAGTGTTGGGTCATGTCAGTGGGTGTGGTGTCCCGTAGGTCGAGTGTTGGGTCAGTCATAGTGGTGTGGTGTCCTGGGGTCGAGAGATTTGGGTCACGTGCCAGTGGTGTGGTGCGTGGTGACCTGCAGGGTCGAGTGTTGGGTCACAGCCAGTGGTGTGGCAGGTGTCCTGTGGTAGGGTCGAAAGTGTTGGGTCAGCGCAGCCAGTGGTGTGGTGTGGTGACCCGCAGGCCGGTGTGTTGGGTCACGCCAGTGGTGTGGTGTGGTGAGACCCGCAGGGTCGAAGTGTTGGTTCACGGTCAGTGGTGTGGTGTGGGTGACCTGCAGGGTTGAGTTTTGGGTCACGCCCAGTGGTGTGGCAATCCTGTAGGGTCGGGATTTGGGTCAAGGCCAGTGGTGTAGTGTGGTGACCTGCAGGGTCGAAAGTGGTTGGCCAAAGGCCAGTGGTGTGTGTGTCCTGTGGGGTCGAGTGGTTGGGTCACGCCAGTGGTGGTGGGTGTGGTGACCTGAGCCAAGTGTTGGGTCAACGGCCAGTGGTGTGGTGTGGTGATCTGCAGGGTCGAAAGTGTTGGTTCACATCAGTGGTGTGGTGTGTGGTGACCAATACAGCGTGGAGTTTTGGGTCGTAGTGGTGTGGTGACCTGCAGGGTCGAAAGTGTTGGGTCACGCCAGTGGTGTGGTGACCCGCAGGGTCGAGGTTGGCTCACATTAGCGGTGTGGTGTGGGTGTGGTGACCTGCAGGGTCGAAAGTGTTGGGTCAGTAAGTGGTGTAGGTGTCCTGTAGGGGTGGAGTGTTAGGTCACGTGTTAGTGGTGTGGTGGTCCCAAGTATCAAGTGTTGGGTCAGGTCAGTGGTGTGGTGCCAGCAGTGGTGGTCGAGTGTTGACGATGGTGTGGTCCCTGTAGGGCCGAGATTTGGGTACGCAGTGGTGTGGTGTGGTGACCTGCAGTGGTCGAGTGTTGGTTCACGCCAGTGGTGTGGTGTGTTGACCCGCAGGGTCGAGTGATGGGTTGTGTAAGTGGTGTGGTGTGGTGACCCGCAGGGTCGAGTGTTGCGTAACGCTAGTGGTGTGGTGACCTGCAGGGTCGAATGTTGGTTCACGGGGCCAGTGGTGCGGGTGTGGTGACCGTGGTGGGTTGAGTGTTGGGTTAAGCGAGTGTGTGACCTGCAGGGTCGAGTGTTGGGTCACGCTAGTGGTGTGGTGACCCTGCAGGGCACACGAGTTTAAGCTTGCCAGTGGTGGTGGTGTCCTGTAAGGCTCGAGCTTTGGGTCAGGTCAGTGGTGTGGTGTCCTGTAGGGTCGAGATTTGGGTCAACGGGCCAGTGGTGTGGTGTGGTGACCTGCAGGGCCGAGTGTTGGTTCACGCCGGCGGTGTTGTGGTGACCTGGCAGGGTCGAGTGATGGGTTGTGGAAGCAGGTGGGTGTGGTGACCTGCAAGAGGCTCGCGCATTGGGTACCGCTGAGTGGTGTGGTGGACCCGCAGGGCCGAAAGTGTTGGGTCCACCAGAGGGATGTGGTGACACTGCAGGGTTGAGTGATGGGTCCGCCACTGGTGTGGTGTGGTGATCTGTAAGGGTCGAGTGATGGGTCACGCCAGTGGTGTGGTAGTCCTATAGGGCCGAGTAAGTTGGGTCGTGTCAGTGGAGTGGGTGTCCTGTAAGGTCGAGAGTGCTGGGTCAGGTCAGTGGTGTGGTGGTCCGGTAGTGGGTCGAAGTTTTGGGTCACGCCAGTGGTGTGTGGTGTCCTGTAGGCTAGAGTGTTGGGTCAGGTCAGATGGTGTGGGTGCTGTAGGAATTGTCAATGAGGGTCATGTCAGTGGTGTGGTGTGTGCACCTGCAGAGGTCGAGAGTTGGGTCACAGCCAGTGGTGTGTGTGGTGACCTACAGGGACGAAGTGTTGGTTCATCGCCAGTGGTGTGTTAGTAAGGTGACCTGCAGGGTCGAGTGTTGGGTCAACAGTGGTAGTGTTTATGGTGACCTCCAGGGTCGGGTGTTGGGTCCCGCTAGTGGTGCGGTGACCCGCAGGGTCGAAAGTGGTTGGTCACACCAGTAGGTGTGGTTGACCTGCAGGGTCGAGGTTGGGTCAACAGCAGTGCTGTGAGTCCTGCAGGGTCGAAGTGTTGGTTCTCGCCAAGTGGTGTGGTGTGGTGTGGTGACCTGCAGGGTCGAGTGTTAGGTCACGTCAGTGGTGTGGTGACCTGCAGGGTCGAGTGTTGGGTCACATCAGTGGGGTGGTGTGGTGACCTGTAGGGTCGAGTGTTGGAGTCAAGTCAGTGGTGTGGTGTCCTGTAGGGTCGAGTGTTGGGTCAGGTCAGAGGTGTGGTGTACCGCAGGGTCGATTGTTGGGTCACTTCAGTGGTGGGTGTCCTGTAGGGTCAAGTGTTGGAGTCAAATCAGTGGTGTGGTGTCCTGCGGGGTCGAGTGTTGGGTCACTCAGTGGTGTGGTGACCTGCAGGGTCGAGTGTTGGGTCACGTCAGTGGTGTGGTGTCCTGTAGGGATGTTGGGTCACGCCAGTGGGTGGTGTGGGTGACCTGCAGGGTCGAGTGTTGGGTCACGTCAGTGGTGTGGGTATGGTGACCTGCAGGGCCAGTGTTGGTCACGTCAGTGGTGTGGGTGTGGTGACCTGCAGGGTCGAGTGTTGGGTCACGCCAGTGGTGGTGACCTGCAGGGTCGAGTGATGTCCACGCCAGTGGTGTGGTGACCTGCAGGGTCGAGTGTTGGGTCACATCAGTGGTGTGGGTGTGGTGACCTGCAGGGTCGAGTGTTGGGTCAGGTCAGTGGTGTGGGTGTCCTGTAGGGTTGAGTATTAGGTCACGTCAGTGGTGTGGTGTCCTGGCGCGAGTGTTGGGTCAGGTCAGTGGTGTGGTGACCTGCAGGGTGAGTGTTGGTCACGTTAGTGGTGTGGTGTCCTGTAGGGTCGAGTGTTGGGTCAGGTCAGTGGTGTGTGTCCTGTAGTCAGTGTTGGGTCAGTCAGTGGTGTGGTGACCTGTAGGGTCGAAGGTTGGTCACGTCAGTGGTGGGGTGTGGTGACCTGCAGGGTCGAGTGTTGGTTCACGTCAGTTGTGGGTGTGGAGACCTGTAGGGTCGAGTGTTGGGTCACGCCAGTTGTTGTGGTGACCTGCAGTTGAGTGTTGGGTCACGTCAGTTGGTGTGGTGACCTGCAGGGTCGAGTGTTGGTTCACGCCATGGTGTGGTGTGGTGACCTGCAGGGTTGAGTGTTGGGTCACGCCAGTGGTGTGGTGTCCTGTAGGATCGAGTGTTGGTCACGTCAGTGGTGGTGACCTGCAGGGTGAGTGTTAGGTCACATCAGTGGTGTGGTGTCCTGCAGGGTCGAGGTTGGGTCACGTCAGTGGTGTGGTGTCCTGTAGGGTCGAGTGTTGGGTCACGTCTGTGGTGTGGTGACCTGTAGGGTCGAGTGTTGGGTCAGTGCAGTGGTGTGGTGACCTGCAGGGTCGAGTGATGGGTCATGGTGGTGTGGTGACCGCAGGTTCGAGTGTTAGGTCACGCCAGTGGTGTGGTGACCTGCAGGGTCGAGTGTTGGGTCAGGTCAGTGGTGTGGTGACCTGCGGGGTCAGTGATGGTCATCAGCGAGTGTGGTGCCTGTAGGGTCGAGTGTTGGGTCGGTCAGTGGTGTGGTGTCCTGTAGGGTCGAGTGTTAGGTCACGTCAGTGGTGTGGTGTCCTGTAGGGTCGAGTGTTAGGTCAGGTCAGTCGTGTGGTGACCTGCAGGGTCGAGTGTTGGGTCACGTCAGTGGTGTGGTGACCTGCAGGGTCGAGTGATGGGTCACGTCAGTGGTGTGGTGTGGTGACCTGCAGGGTCGAGTGTTGGGTCACGTCAGTGGTGTGGTGTGTGACCTGCAGGGTCAAGTGTTAGGTCAGGTGTGGGTGTGGTGACCTGCAGGGTCGAGTGTTGGTTCACGCCAGTGGTGTGGTGTGGTGACCTGCAGGGTCGAGTGTTGGTTCACGCCAGTGGTGTGGTGGACCTGCAGGGTTGAGTGTTGGGTCACGTAGTGGTGTGGTGACCTGCAGGGTCGAGTGTTGGGTCACGGCCAGTGGTGTGGTGACCTGCAGGGTCGAGTGTTGGGTCACATCAGTGGTGTGGTGTGGTGTGGTGACCTGCAGGGTCGAGTGTTGGGTCAGGTAAGTGGTGTGGTATCCTGTAGGGTTGAGTGTTAGGTCACGTCAGTGGTGTGGTGTCCTGTAGCGTCAAGTGTTGGGTCAGGTCAGTGGTGTGGTGACCTGCAGGGTCGAGTGTTGGGTCACGTTAGTGGTGTGGTGTCCTGTAGGTTCGAGTGTTGGGTCATGTCAGTGGTGTGGTGTCCTGTAAGGTCGAGTGTTGGGTCAGGTCAGTGGTGTGGTGTCCTGTAGGGTCGAGATTTGGGTCACGTCAGTGGTGTAGTGTGGTGACCTGCAGGGTCGAGTGTTGGGTCACGTCAGTGGTGTGGTGTCCTGTAGGGTCGAGTGTTGGGTCACGTCAGGGTGTGGTGTGGTGACCTGCAGGGTCAAGTGTTGGGTCACGTCAGTGGTGTGGTGTGGTGACCTGCAGGGTCGAGTGTTGGTTCACGTCAGTGGTGTGGTGTGGTGACCTGCAGGGTTGAGTTTTGGGTCACGTCAGTGGTGTGGTGTCCTGTAGGGTCGAGATTTGGGTCACGTCAGTGGTGTAGTGTGGTGACCTGCAGGGTCGAGTGTTGGGTCACGTCAGTGGTGTGGTGTCCTGTAGGGTCGAGTGTTGGGTCACGTCAGTGGTGTGGTGTGGTGACCTGCAGGGTCAAGTGTTGGGTCACGTCAGTGGTGTGGTGTGGTGACCTGCAGGGTCGAGTGTTGGTTCACGTCAGTGGTGTGGTGTGGTGACCTGCAGGGTTGAGTTTTGGGTCACGTCAGTGGTGTGGTGACCTGCAGGGTCGAGTGTTGGGTCACGTCAGTGGTGTGGTGACCTGCAGGGTCGAGTGTTGGGTCACATCAGTGGTGTGGTGTGGTGTGGTGACCTGCAGGGTCGAGTGTTGGGTCAGGTAAGTGGTGTGGTGTCCTGTAGGGTTGAGTGTTAGGTCACGTCAGTGGTGTGGTGTCCTGTAGCATCAAGTGTTGGGTCAGGTCAGTGGTGTGGTGACCAGCAGGGTCGAGTGTTGGGTCACGTTAGTGGTGTGGTGTCCTGTAGGGTCGAGATTTGGGTCACGTCAGTGGTGTGGTGTGGTGACCTGCAGGGTCGAGTGTTGGTTCACGTCAGTGGTGTGGTGTGTTGACCTGCAGGGTCGAGTGATGGGTTGTGTAAGTGGTGTGGTGTGGTGACCTGCAGGGTCGAGTGTTGGGTAACGTCAGTGGTGTGGTGACCTGCAGGGTCGAGTGTTGGTTCACGTCAGTGGTGTGGTGTGGTGACCTGCAGGGTTGAGTGTTGGGTCACGTCAGTGGTGTGGTGACCTGCAGGGTCGAGTGTTGGGTCACGTCAGTGGTGTGGTGACCTGCAGGGTCGAGTGTTGGGTCATGTCAGTGGTGTGGTGTCCTGTAAGGTCGAGTTTTGGGTCAGGTCAGTGGTGTGGTGTCCTGTAGGGTCGAGATTTGGGTCACGTCAGTGGTGTGGTGTGGTGACCTGCAGGGTCGAGTGTTGGTTCACGTCAGTGGTGTGGTGTGGTGACCTGCAGGGTCGAGTGATGGGTTGTGTAAGTGGTGTGGTGTGGTGACCTGCAGGGTCAAGTATTGGGTAACGTCAGTGGTGTGGTGACCTGCAGGGTCGAGTGTTGGGTCCACCAGTGATGTGGTGACCTGCAGGGTTGAGTGATGGGTCACGTCACTGGTGTGGTGTGGTGACCTGCAGGGTCGAGTGATGGGTCACGTCAGTGGTGTGGTGTCCTATAGGGTCGAGTGTTGGGTCATGTCAGTGGTGTGGTGTCCTGTAAGGTCGAGTGTTGGGTCAGGTCAGTGGTGTGGTGTCCTGTAGGGTCGAGTTTTGGGTCACGTCAGTGGTGTGGTGTCCTGTAGGGTAGAGTGTTGGGTCAGGTCAGTGGTGTGGTGTCCTGTAGGGTCGAGTGTTGGGTCATGTCAGTGGTGTGGTGTGGTGACCTGCAGGGTCGAGTGTTGGGTCACGTCAGTGGTGTGGTGTGGTGACCTGCAGGGTCGAGTGTTGGTTCACGTCAGTGGTGTGTTGTGGTGACCTGCAGGGTCGAGTGTTGGGTCACGTCAGTGGTGTGTTGTGGTGACCTCCAGGGTCGAGTGTTGGGTCACGTCAGTGGTGTGGTGACCTGCAGGGTCGAGTGTTGGGTCACATCAGTGGTGTGGGTGTTGTGACCTGCAGGGTCGAGTGTTGGTCAAGTCAGTAGTGTTGTGACCTGCAGGGTCGAGTGTTGGTTCACGTCAGTGGTGTGGTGTGGTGACCTGCAGGGTCGAGTGTTGGGTCACGTCAGTGGTGTGGTGACCTGCAGGGTCGAGTGTTGGGTCACATCAGTGGGTGGTGTGGTGACCTGCAGGGTCGAGTGTTGGGTCAAGTCAGTGGTGTGGTGTCCTGTAGGGTCGAGTGTTGGGTCAGGTCAGAGGTGTGGTGACCTGCAGGGTCGATTGTTGGGTCACTTTAGTGGTGTGGTGTCCTGTAGGGTCAAGTGTTGGGTCAAATCAGTGGTGTGGTGTCCTGTAGGGTCGAGTGTTGGGTCACGTCAGTGGTGTGGTGACCTGCAGGGTCGAGTGTTGGGTCACGTCAGTGGTGTGGTGTCCTGTAGGGTCGAGTGTTGGGTCACGTCAGTGGTGTGGTGTGGTGACCTGCAGGGTCGAGTGTTGGGTCACGTCAGTGGTGTGGTGTGGTGACCTGCAGGGTCGAGTGTTGGTTCACGTCAGTGGTGTGGTGTGGTGACCTGCAGGGTCGAGTGTTGGGTCACGTCAGTGGTGTGGTGACCTGCAGGGTCGAGTGATGGGTCACGTCAGTGGTGTGGTGACCTGCAGGGTCGAAAGTGTTGGGTCGCATCAGTGGTGTGGTGTGGTGACCTGCAGGGTCGAGTGTTGGGTCAGGTCAGTGGTGTGGTGTCCTGTAGGGTTGAGTATTAGGTTATGTCAGTGGTGTGGTGTCCTGTAGCGCCGAAAGTGTTGGGTCAGGTCAGTGGTGTGGTGACCTGCAGGGTCGAGTGTTGGGTCACGTTAGTGGTGTGGTGTCCTGTAGGGTCGAGTGTTGGGTCAGGTCAGTGGTGTGCTGTCCTGTAGGGTCGAAGTGTTGGGTCACGCCATGGTGTGGTGTGGTGACCTGCAGGGTCGAGTGTTGGGTCACGCCAGTGGTGTGGGTGTGGTGACCTGCAGGGTTGAGTGTTGGTTCACGTCAGTTGTGTGGTGTGGTGACCTGCAGGGTCGAGTGTTGGGTCACGTCAGTGTTGTGGTGACCTACAGGGTTGAGTGTCTGGTCACGCGTAGTGGTGTGGTGACCTGCAGGGTCAAGTGATGGGTCACGCCATTGGTGTGGTGTGGTGACCTGCAGGGTCAAGTGTTGGGTCACGTCAGTGGTGTGGTGTCCTGTATGATCGAGTGTTGGTTCAGGTCAGTGGTTTGGTGACCTGCAGGGTGGAGTGTTAGGTCACATCAGTGGTGTGGTGTCCTGTAGGGTCGAGTGTTGGGTCACGTCAGTGGTGTGGTGTCCTGTAGGGTCGAGTGGTGGGTCACGTCTGTGGTGTGGAGACCTGCAGGGTCGAGTGTTGGGTCACGTCAGTGGTGGTGACCTGCAGGGTCGAGTGATGGGTCACGTCAGTGGTGTGGGTGTGGTGACCTGCAGGGTGAGACCCGATGTTGTCACTTACCTGAGGTCGAGTGATGGGTCACGCTAGCGGTGTGGTGTCCTATGGGTCGAGTGTTGGGTCAGGTCAGTGGTGTGGTGTACTGTAGGGTCGAGTGTTAGGTCACGTCAGTGGTGTGGTGTCCTGTAGGATGAGTGTTGGGTCACGTCAGTGGTGTGGTGACCTGCAGGGTCGAGTGTTGGGTCACGTCAGTGGTGTGGTGACCTGCAGGGTCGAGTGATGGGTCACGCCAGTGGTGTGGTGTGGTGACCTGCAGGGTCGAGTGTTGGGTCACGCCAGTGGTGTGGGTGTAGTGACCTGCAGGGTCAAGTGTTGGGTCATGTCTGTGGTGTGGTGTGGTGACCTTCAGGGTCGAGTGTTGGTTCACGTCAGTGGTGTGGTGTGGTGACCTGCAGGGTCGAGTGATGGGTTGTGTAAGTGTTGTGGTGTGGTGCCCTGCAGGGTCGAGTGTTTGGTCACGTCAGTGGTGTGGTGACCTGCAGGGTCGAGGTGTTGGGTCCACCAGTGATGTGGTGACCTGCAGGGTTGAGTGATGGGTCACGCCAGTGGTGTGGTGTGGTGACCTGCAGGGTCGAGTGTTTGCTCACATCAGTGGTGTGGTGTGGTGACCTGCAGGGTCGAATGTTGGGTCAAGTCAGTAGTGTGGTGACCTGCAGGGTCGAGTGTTGGGTCAGGTCAGTGGTGTGGTGTCCTGTAGGGTTGAGTGTTAGGTCACGTCAGTGGTGTGGTGTCCTGTAGGGTCGAGTGTTGGGTCAGGTCAGAGGTGTGGTGACCTGCAGGGTCGATTGTTGGGTCACTTTAGTGGTGTGGTGTCCTGTAGGGTCAAGTGTTGGGTCAAATCAGTGGTGTGGTGTCCTGTAGGGTTGAGTGTTGGGTCACGTCAGTGGTGTGGTGACCTGCAGGGTCGAGTGTTGGGTCACGTCAGAGGTGTGGTGTCCTGTAGGGTCGAGTGTTGGGTCACGTCAGTGGTGTGGTGTGGTGACCTGCAGGGTCGAGTGTTGGGTCACGTCAGTGGTGTGGTGTGGTGACCTGCAGGGTCGAGTGTTGGTTCACGTCAGTGGTGTGGGTGTGGTGACCTGCAGGGTCGAGTGTTGGGTCACGCCAGTGGTGTGGTGACCTGCAGGGTCGAGTGATGGGTCACGCTAGTGGTGTGGGTGACCTGCAGGGTCGAGTGTTGGGTCGCATCAGTGGTGTGGTGTGGTGACCTGCAGGGTCGAGTGTTGGGTCACGCCAGTGGTGTGGTGTCCTGTAGGGTCGAGTGTTGGGTCACGTCAGTGGTGTGGTGACCTGCAGGGTTGAGTGTTGGGTCACGTCAGTGGTGCGGTGTGGTGACCTGCAGGGTCGAGTGTTGGTTCACGTCAGTGGTGTGGTGTGGTGACCTGCAGGGTCGAGTGTTGGGTCACGTCAGTGGTGTGGTGACCTGCAGGGTCGAGTGATGGGTCACGTCAGTGGGGTGGTGACCTGCAGGGTCGAGTGTTGGGTCGCATCAGTGGTGTGGTGTGGTGTGGTGACCAGCAGGGTCGAAAGTGTTGGGTCAGGTCAGTGGTGTGGTGTCCTGTAGGGTTGAGTATTAGGTCACGTTAGTGGTGTGGTGTCCTGTAGGGTCGAGTGTAGGGTCAGGTCAGTGGTGTGCTGTCCTGTAGGGTCGAGTATTGGCTCACGTCATGGTGTGGTGTGGTGACCTGCAGGGTCGAGTGTTGGGTCACGTCAGTGGTGTGGTGTGGTGACCTGCAGGGTTGGAGTGTTGGTTCACGTCAGTTGTGTGGTGTGGTGACCTGCAGGGTCGAGTGTTGGGTCACGCCAGTGTTGTGGTGACCTACAGGGATGAGTGTTCGGTCACGTCAGTGGTGTGGTGGACCTGCAGGGTCAAGTGATGGGTCACGTCATTGGTGTGGTGTGGCGACCTGCATGGGTTGAGTGTTAGGTCACATCAGTGGTGTGGTGTCCTGTAGGGTCAGTGTTGGGTCACGTCAGTGGTGGGTGACCTGCAGGGTCGAGTGTTGGGTCACATCAGTGGTGTGGTGTGGTGTGGTGACCTGCAGGGTCGAGTGTTGCGTCAGGTAAGTGGTGTGGTGTCCTGTAGGGGTTGAGTGTTAGGTCACGTCAGTAGTGTGTGTCCTGTAGCGCCAAGTGTTGGGTCAGGTCAGTGGTGTGGTGACCTGCAGGGTCGAAAGTGTTGTGTCACGTTAGTGGTGTGGGTGTCCTGTAGGGTCGAGTGTTGGGTCATGTCAGTGGTGTGGTGTCCTGTAAGGTCGAGTGTTGGGTCAGGTCAGTGGTGTGGTGTCCTGTAGGGTCGAGATTTGGGTCACGTCAGTGGTGTGGTGTGGTGACCTGCAGGGTCGAGTGTTGGTTCACGCCAGTGGTGTGGTGTGGTGACCTGCAGGGTCGAGTGATGGGTTGTGTAAGTGGTGTGGTGTGTTGGACCTGCAGGGTCGAGTGTTGGGTAACGTCAGTGGTGTGGTGACCTGCAGGGTTGAAGTGGTGGGTCCACCAGTGATGTGGTGACCTGCAGGGTTGAGTGTTAGGTCACGCCAGTGGTGTGGTGTCCTGTAGCGCTCAAGTGTTGGGTCAGGGTCAGTGGTGTGGTGACCTAGCAGTGTCGAGTGTTGGGTCACGTTAGTGTTGTGGTGTCCTGTAGGGTCGAGTGTTAGGGTCATGTCAGTGGTGTGGTGTCATGTAAGGTCGAGTGTTGGGTCAGGTCAGTGGTGTGGTGTCCTGTAGGGTCGAGATTTGGGTCACGTCAGTGGTGTAGTGTGGTGAACTGCAGGGTCGAGTGTTGGGTCACGTCAGTGGTGTGGTGGTCCTGTAGGGTCGAGTGTTGGGTCACGCTCAGTGGTGTGGTGTGGTGACCTGCAGGGTCAAGTGTTGGGTCACGTCAGTGGTGTGGGTGTGGTGACCTGCAGGGTCGAGTGTTGGTTCACGTCAGTGGTTTGGTGTGGTGACCTGCAGGGTTGAGTGTTGGGTCACGCTAGTGGTGTGGTGACCTGCAGGGTCGAAGTGTTGGGTCACGTCAGTGGTGTGGTGACCTGCAGGGTTGAGTGTTGGGTCACATCAGTGGTGTGGTGTGGTGTGGTGACCTGCAGGGTCGAGTGTTGGGTCAGGTAAGTAGGTGGTGTCCTGTAGGGTTGAGTGTTAGGTCACGTCAGTGGTGTGGTGTCCTGTAGCGTCAAGTGTTGGGTCAGGTCAGTGGTGTGGTGACCTGCAGGGTCGAGTGTTGGGTCACGTTAGTGGTGTGGTGTCCTGTAGGGTCGAGTGTTGGGTCATGTCAGTGGTGTGGTGTCCTGTAAGGTCGAGTGTTGGGTCAGGTCAGTGGTGTGGTGTCCTGTAGGGTCGAGATTTGGGTCACGCCAGTGGTGTGGTGTGGTGACCTGCAGGGTCGAGTGATGGGTTGTGTAAGTGGTGTGGTGTGGTGACCTGCAGGGTCGAGTGTTGGGTAACGCTCAGTGGTGTGGTGACCTGCAGGGTCGAGTGTTGGGTCCACCAGTGATGTGGTGACCTGCAGGGTTGAGTGATTGGTCACGTCACTGGTGTGGTGTGGTGACCTGCAGGGTCGAGTGATGGGTCACGTCAGTGGTGTGGTGTCCTATAGGGTCGAGTGTTGGGTCATGTCAGTGGTGTGGTGTCCTGTAAGGTTGAAGTGTTGGGTCAGGTCAGTGGTGTGGTGTCCTGTAGGGTAGAATTTTGGGTCACGTCAGTGATGTGGTGTCCTGTAGGGTAGAGTGTTGGGTCAGGTCAGTGGTGTGATGTCCTGTAGGGTCGAGTGTTGGGTCATTTTAGTGGTGTGGTGTCCTGTAGGGTCGAGTGTTGGGTCACATCAGTGGTGTGGTGTCCTGTAGGGTCGAGTGTTGGGTCACGCTAGTCGTGGTGTGGTGACCTGCAGGGTCGAAGTGTTGGGTCACGCCAGTGGTGTGGTGTCCTGTAGGGTCGAGTGTTGGGTCACGTCAGTGGTGTGGTGTGGTGACCTGCAGGGTCGAGTGTTGGGTCACGTCTAATGGTGTGGTGTGGTGACCTGCAGGGTTGAGTGTTGGGTCACGTCAGTGGTGTGGTGACCTGCAGGGTCGAGTGTTGGGTCACATCAGTGGTGCGGTGACCTTACGGTCGAGTGTTGGGTCACATCAGTGGTGTGGTGTGGTGTGGTGACCTGCAGGGTCGAGTGTTGGGTCAGGTAAGTGTTGTGGTGTCCTGTAGGGGTTGAGTGTTAGGTCAGGTCAGTGGTGTGGTGACCTGCAGGGTCGAGTGTTGGGTCACGTCAGTGGTGTGGTGACCTGCAGGGTCAAGTGATGGGTCACGTCTATTGGTGTGGTGTGGTGACCTGCAGGGTCAAGTGTTGGGTCACGTCAGTGGTGTGGTGTCCTGTATGATCGAAGTGTTGGTTCAGGTCAGTGGTTTGGTGACCTGCAGGGTTGAGTGTTAGGTCACATCACTGGTGTGGTGTCCTGTAGGGTCGAGTGTTGGGTCACGCCAGTGGTGTGGTGTCCTGTAGGGTCGAGTGGTGGGTCACGTCTGTGGTGTGGTGACCTGCAGGGTCGAGTGTTGGGTCAGGTCAGTGGTGTGGTGTCCTGTAGGGTCGAGTGTTGGGTCACGTCAGTGGTGTGGTGTTGTGACCTGCAGGGTCGAGTGTTGGGTCACGTCAGTGGTGTGGTGTGGTGACCTGCAGTGTCGGGTGTTGGTTCACGCCAGTGGTGCGGTACCTGCAGGGTTGAGTGTTCGGGTCACGTCAGTGGTGTGGTGACCTGCAGGGTCAAGTGATGGGTCACGTCATTGGTGTGGTGTGGTGACCTGCAGGGTCAAGTGTTGGGTCACGTCAGTGGTGTGGTGTCCTGTATGATCGAGTGTTGGTTCAGGTCAGTGGTTTGGTGACCTGCAGGGTTGAGTGTTAGGTCACATCAGTGGTGTGGTGTCCTGTAGGGTCGAGTGTTAGGTCACGTCAGTGGTGTGGTGTCCTGTAAGGTCGAGTGGTGGGTCACGTCTGTGGTGTGGTGACCTGCAGGGTCGAGTGTTGGGTCACGTTAGTGGTGTGGTGTAGTGACCTGCAGGGTCGAAAGTGTTGGTTCACGCCAGTGGTGTAATGTGGTGACCTGCAGAGTCGAGTGTTGGGTCACGTCAGTGGTGTGGTGACCTGCAGGGTCGAGTGTTGGGTCACGCAGTGGTGAGTGACCTGCAGGGTCGAGTTTTGGGTCATGTCAGTGGTGTGGTGTGGTGACCTGCAGGGTCGAGTGTTGGGTCACGTCAGTGGTGTGGGTGACCTGCAGGGTCGAGTGTTGGGTCAGGTCAGTGGAATAGTGTCCTGTAGGGTCGAGTGTTGGGTCAGGTCAGTAGTATGGTGTCCTGCAGGGTCGAGTCTAAGGTCATGTCAGTGGTGTGGTGACCTGCAGGGTCGAGTGATGGGTCAGCGCCAGTTGTGTGGTGTATTGACCTGAAGGGTCGAGTGTTGGGTCACGCCAGTGGTGTGGTGTAGTGACCTGCAGGGTCGAGTGTTGGGTCACGCTAGTGCGGTGGTGTGGTGACCTGCAGGGTCGAGTGTTGGTTCACGCCAGTGGTGTGGTGTGGTGACCTGCAGGGTCGAGTGTTGGGTCACGTCAGTGGTGTGGTGACCTGCAGGGTCGAAGTGTTGGTCACGCCAGCGTGTGGTGTGGTGACCTGCAGGGTCGAGTGTTGGGTCAAGTTAGGTGGTGTGGTGACCTGCAGGGTCGAGTGTTGGGTCAGGTCAGTGGTGTGGTGTCCTGTAGGATTGAGTGTTAGGTCACGTCAGTGGTGTGGTGTCCTGTAGGGTCGAGTGTTGGGTCACGTCATTGGTGTGGTGACCTGCAGGGTCGAGTGTTGAGTCACATCAGTGGTGTGGTGTGGTGACCTTCAGGGTCGAGTGTTGGGTCAAGAGTGGTGTGGTGACCTGCAGGGTCGAGTGTTGGGTCAGGTCAGTGGTGTGGTGTCCTGTAGGATTGAGTGTTGGGTCACGTTAGTGGTGTGGTGTCCTGTAGGGTCGAGTGTTGGGTCAGGTCAGTGGTGTTGTGTCCTGTAGGGTCGAGTGTTGGGTCACGTCAGTGGTGTGGTGTGGTGACCTGCAGGGTCGAGTGTTGGGTCAGGTCAGTGGTGTGGTGTGGTGACCTGCAGGGTCGGGTGTTGGTTCACGTCAGTGGTGCGGTACCTGCAGGGTCGAGTGTTGGGTCACGTCAAGCGTGTGGTGTGGTGACCTGCAGGGTCGAGTGTTGGTTCACGTCAGTGGTGTGGTGTGGTGACCTGCAGGGTCGAGTGTTTGGTCACGTCAGTGGTGTGGTGACCTGCAGGGTCGAGTGTTGGTTCACGTCAGTGGTGTGGTGTGGTGACCTGCAGGGTTGGAGTGTTGGCGTCACGCTAGTGGTGTGGTGACCTGCAGGGTCGAGTGTTGGGTCACGTCAGTGGTGTGGTGACCTGCAGGGTCGAGTGTTGGGTCATGTCAGTGGTGTGGTGTCCTGTAAGGTCGAGTTTTGGGTCAGGTCAGTGGTGTGGTGTCCTGTAGGGTCGAGATTTGGGTCACGTCAGTGGTGTGGTGTGGTGACCGCAGGGTCGAGTGTTGGTTCACGCCAGTGGTGTGGTGTGGTGACCTGCAGGGTCGAGTGATGGGTTGTGTAAGTGGTGTGGTGTGGTGACCTGCAGGGTCAAGTATTGGGTAACGTCAGTGGTGTGGTGACCTGCAGGTCGAGTGTTGGGTCCACCAGTGATGTGGTGACCTGCAGGGTTGAGTGATGGGTCACGTCACTGGTGTGGTGTGGTGACCTGCAGGGTCGAAGTGATGGGTCACGCCAGTGGTGTAGTGTCCTATAGGGTCGAGTGTTGGGTCATGTCAGTGGTGGGTGTCCTGTAAGGTCGAGTGTTGGGTCAGGTCAGTGGTGTTGTCCTGTAGGGTCGAGTTTTGGGTCACGTCAGTGGTGTGGTGTCCTGTAGGGTAGAGTGTTGGGTCAGGTCAGTGGTGTGGTGTCCTGTAGGGTCGAGTGTTGGGTCTCGTCAGTGGTGTGGTGTGGTGACCTGCAGGGTCGAGTGTTGGGTCACGTCAGTGGTGTGGTGTGGTGACCTGCAGGGTCGAGTGTTGGTTCACGTCAGTGGTGTGTTGTGGTGACCTGCAGGGTCGAGTGTTGGGTCACGTCAGTGGTGTGTTGTGGTGACCTCCAGGGTCGAGTGTTGGGTCACGTCAGTGGTGTGGTGACCTGCAGGGTCGAGTGTTGGGTCACATCAGTGGTGTGGTGTTGTGACCTGCAGGGTCGAGTGTTGGGTCAAGTCAGTAGTGTTGTGACCTGCAGGGTCGAGTGTTGGTTCACGTCAGTGGTGTGGTGTGGTGACCTGCAGGGTCGAGTGTTGGGTCACGTCAGTGGTGTGGTGACCTGCAGGGTCGAGTGTTGGGTCACATCAGTGGTGTGGTGTGGTGACCTGCAGGGTCGAGTGTTGGGTCAAGTCAGTGGTGTGGTGTCCTGTAGGGTCGAGTGTTGGGTCAGGTCAGAGGTGTGGTGACCTGCAGGGTCGATTGTTGGGTCACTTTAGTGGTGTGGTGTCCTGTAGGGTCAAGTGTTGGGTCAAATCAGTGGTGTGGTGTCCTGTAGGGTCGAGTGTTGGGTCACGTCAGTGGTGTGGTGACCTGCAGGGTCGAGTGTTGGGTCACGTCAGTGGTGTGGTGTCCTGTAGGGTCGAGTGTTGGGTCACGTCAGTGGTGTGGTGTGGTGACCTGCAGGGTCGAGTGTTGGGTCACGCCAGTGGTGTGGTGTGGTGACCTGCAGGGTCGAGTGTTGGTTCACGTCAGTGGTGTGGTGTGGTGACCTGCAGGGTCGAGTGTTGGGTCACGTCAGTGGTGTGGTGACCTGCAGGGTCGAGTGATGGGTCACGTCAGTGGTGTGGTGACCTGCAGGGTCGAGTGTTGGGTCGCATCAGTGGTGTGGTGTGGTGACCTGCAGGGTCGAGTGTTGGGTCAGGTCAGTGGTGTGGTGTCCTGTAGGGTTGAGTATTAGGTTATGTCAGTGGTGTGGTGTCCTGTAGCGTCGAGTGTTGGGTCAGGTCAGTGGTGTGGTGACCTGCAGGGTCGAGTGTTGGGTCACGTTAGTGGTGTGGTGTCCTGTAGGGTCGAGTGTTGGGTCAGGTCAGTGGTGTGCTGTCCTGTAGGGTCGAGTGTTGGGTCACGTCATGGTGTGGTGTGGTGACCTGCAGGGTCGAGTGTTGGGTCACGTCAGTGGTGTGGTGTGGTGACCTGCAGGGTTGAGTGTTGGTTCACGTCAGTTGTGTGGTGTGGTGACCTGCAGGGTCGAGTGTTGGGTCACGTCAGTGTTGTGGTGACCTACAGGGTTGAGTGTTCGGTCACGTCAGTGGTGTGGTGACCTGCAGGGTCAAGTGATGGGTCACGTCATTGGTGTGGTGTGGTGACCTGCAGGGTCAAGTGTTGGGTCACGTCAGTGGTGTGGTGTCCTGTATGATCGAGTGTTGGTTCAGGTCAGTGGTTTGGTGACCTGCAGGGTGGAGTGTTAGGTCACATCAGTGGTGTGGTGTCCTGTAGGGTCGAGTGTTGGGTCACGTCAGTGGTGTGGTGTCCTGTAGGGTCGAGTGGTGGGTCACGTCTGTGGTGTGGAGACCTGCAGGGTCGAGTGTTGGGTCACGTCAGTGGTGTGGTGACCTGCAGGGTCGAGTGATGGGTCACGTCAGTGGTGTGGTGTGGTGACCTGCAGGGTCGAGTGTTGGGTCACGTCAGTGGTGTGGTGACCTGCAGGGTCGAGTGTTGGGTCACGTCAGTGGTGTGGTGACCTGCAGGGTCGAGTGATGGGTCACGTCAGCGGTGTGGTGTCCTATAGGGTCGAGTGTTGGGTCAGGTCAGTGGTGTGGTGTACTGTAGGGTCGAGTGTTAGGTCACGTCAGTGGTGTGGTGTCCTGTAGGATGAGTGTTGGGTCACGTCAGTGGTGTGGTGACCTGCAGGGTCGAGTGTTGGGTCACGTCAGTGGTGTGGTGACCTGCAGGGTCGAGTGATGGGTCACGTCAGTGGTGTGGTGTGGTGACCTGCAGGGTCGAGTGTTGGGTCACGTCAGTGGTGTGGTGTAGTGACCTGCAGGGTCAAGTGTTGGGTCATGTCTGTGGTGTGGTGTGGTGACCTTCAGGGTCGAGTGTTGGTTCACGTCAGTGGTGTGGTGTGGTGACCTGCAGGGTCGAGTGATGGGTTGTGTAAGTGTTGTGGTGTGGTGCCCTGCAGGGTCGAGTGTTTGGTCACGTCAGTGGTGTGGTGACCTGCAGGGTCGAGTGTTGGGTCCACCAGTGATGTGGTGACCTGCAGGGTTGAGTGATGGGTCACGTCAGTGGTGTGGTGTGGTGACCTGCAGGGTCGAGTGTTCGTTCACATCAGTGGTGTGGTGTGGTGACCTGCAGGGTCGAATGTTGGGTCAAGTCAGTAGTGTGGTGACCTGCAGGGTCGAGTGTTGGGTCAGGTCAGTGGTGTGGTGTCCTGTAGGGTTGAGTGTTAGGTCACGTCAGTGGTGTGGTGTCCTGTAGGGTCGAGTGTTGGGTCAGGTCAGAGGTGTGGTGACCTGCAGGGTCGATTGTTGGGTCACTTTAGTGGTGTGGTGTCCTGTAGGGTCAAGTGTTGGGTCAAATCAGTGGTGTGGTGTCCTGTAGGGTTGAGTGTTGGGTCACGTCAGTGGTGTGGTGACCTGCAGGGTCGAGTGTTGGGTCACGTCAGAGGTGTGGTGTCCTGTAGGGTCGAGTGTTGGGTCACGTCAGTGGTGGTGTGGTGACCTGCAGGGTCGAGTGTTGGGTCACGTCAGTGGTGTGGTGTGGTGACCTGCAGGGTCGAGTGTTGGTTCACGTCAGTGGTGTGGTGTGGTGACCTGCAGGGTCGAGTGTTGGGTCACGTCAGTGGTGTGGTGACCTGCAGGGTCGAGTGATGGGTCACGTCAGTGGTGTGGTGACCTGCAGGGTCGAGTGTTGGGTCGCATCAGTGGTGTGGTGTGGTGACCTGCAGGGTCGAGTGTTGGGTCACGTCAGTGGTGTGGTGTCCTGTAGGGTCGAGTGTTGGGTCACGTCAGTGGTGTGGTGACCTGCAGGGTTGAGTGTTGGGTCACGTCAGTGGTGCGGTGTGGTGACCTGCAGGGTCGAGTGTTGGTTCACGTCAGTGGTGTGGTGTGGTGACCTGCAGGGTCGAGTGTTGGGTCACGTCAGTGGTGTGGTGACCTGCAGGGTCGAGTGATGGGTCACGTCAGTGGGGTGGTGACCTGCAGGGTCGAGTGTTGGGTCGCATCAGTGGTGTGGTGTGGTGTGGTGACCAGCAGGGTCGAGTGTTGGGTCAGGTCAGTGGTGTGGTGTCCTGTAGGGTTGAGTATTAGGTCACGTTAGTGGTGTGGTGTCCTGTAGGGTCGAGTGTAGGGTCAGGTCAGTGGTGTGCTGTCCTGTAGGGTCGAGTGTTGGCTCACGTCATGGTGTGGTGTGGTGACCTGCAGGGTCGAGTGTTGGGTCACGTCAGTGGTGTGGTGTGGTGACCTGCAGGGTTGAGTGTTGGTTCACGTCAGTTGTGTGGTGTGGTGACCTGCAGGGTCGAGTGTTGGGTCACGTCAGTGTTGTGGTGACCTACAGGGATGAGTGTTCGGTCACGTCAGTGGTGTGGTGACCTGCAGGGTCAAGTGATGGGTCACGTCATTGGTGTGGTGTGGTGACCTGCAGGGTTGAGTGTTAGGTCACATCAGTGGTGTGGTGTCCTGTAGGGTCGAGTGTTGGGTCACGTCAGTGGTGTGGTGACCTGCAGGGTCGAGTGTTGGGTCACATCAGTGGTGTGGTGTGGTGTGGTGACCTGCAGGGTCGAGTGTTGGGTCAGGTAAGTGGTGTGGTGTCCTGTAGGGTTGAGTGTTAGGTCACGTCAGTAGTGTGGTGTCCTGTAGCGTCAAGTGTTGGGTCAGGTCAGTGGTGTGGTGACCTGCAGGGTCGAGTGTTGTGTCACGTTAGTGGTGTGGTGTCCTGTAGGGTCGAGTGTTGGGTCATGTCAGTGGTGTGGTGTCCTGTAAGGTCGAGTGTTGGGTCAGGTCAGTGGTGTGGTGTCCTGTAGGGTCGAGATTTGGGTCACGTCAGTGGTGTGGTGTGGTGACCTGCAGGGTCGAGTGTTGGTTCACGTCAGTGGTGTGGTGTGGTGACCTGCAGGGTCGAGTGATGGGTTGTGTAAGTGGTGTGGTGTGTTGACCTGCAGGGTCGAGTGTTGGGTAACGTCAGTGGTGTGGTGACCTGCAGGGTTGAGTGGTGGGTCCACCAGTAATGTGGTGACCTGCAGGGTTGAGTGTTAGGTCACGTCAGTGGTGTGGTGTCCTGTAGCGTCAAGTGTTGGGTCAGGTCAGTGGTGTGGTGACCTGCAGTGTCGAGTGTTGGGTCACGTTAGTGTTGTGGTGTCCTGTAGGGTCGAGTGTTGGGTCATGTCAGTGGTGTGGTGTCATGTAAGGTCGAGTGTTGGGTCAGGTCAGTGGTGTGGTGTCCTGTAGGGTCGAGATTTGGGTCACGTCAGTGGTGTAGTGTGGTGACCTGCAGGGTCGAGTGTTGGGTCACGTCAGTGGTGTGGTGTCCTGTAGGGTCGAGTGTTGGGTCACGTCAGTGGTGTGGTGTGGTGACCTGCAGGGTCAAGTGTTGGGTCACGTCAGTGGTGTGGTGTGGTGACCTGCAGGGTCGAGTGTTGGTTCACGTCAGTGGTTTGGTGTGGTGACCTGCAGGGTTGAGTGTTGGGTCACGTCAGTGGTGTGGTGACCTGCAGGGTCGAGTGTTGGGTCACGTCAGTGGTGTGGTGACCTGCAGGGTTGAGTGTTGGGTCACATCAGTGGTGTGGTGTGGTGTGGTGACCTGCAGGGTCGAGTGTTGGGTCAGGTAAGTAGTGTGGTGTCCTGTAGGGTTGAGTGTTAGGTCACGTCAGTAGTGTGGTGTCCTGTAGCGTCAAGTGTTGGGTCAGGTCAGTGGTGTGGTGACCTGCAGGGTCGAGTGTTGGGTCACGTTAGTGGTGTGGTGTCCTGTAGGGTCGAGTGTTGGGTCATGTCAGTGGTGTGTTGTCCTGTAAGGTCGAGTGTTGGGTCAGGTCAGTGGTGTGGTGTCCTGTAGGGTCGAGATTTGGGTCACGTCAGTGGTGTGGTGTGGTGACCTGCAGGGTCGAGTGATGGGTTGTGTAAGTGGTGTGGTGTGGTGACCTGCAGGGTCGAGTGTTGGGTAACGTCAGTGGTGTGGTGACCTGCAGGGTCGAGTGTTGGGTCCACCAGTGATGTGGTGACCTGCAGGGTTGAGTGATTGGTCACGTCACTGGTGTGGTGTGGTGACCTGCAGGGTCGAGTGATGGGTCACGTCAGTGGTGTGGTGTCCTATAGGGTCGAGTGTTGGGTCATGTCAGTGGTGTGGTGTCCTGTAAGGTCGAGTGTTGGGTCAGGTCAGTGGTGTGGTGTCCTGTAGGGTAGAATTTTGGGTCACGTCAGTGATGTGGTGTCCTGTAGGGTAGAGTGTTGGGTCAGGTCAGTGGTGTGATGTCCTGTAGGGTCGAGTGTTGGGTCATTTTAGTGGTGTGGTGTCCTGTAGGGTCGAGTGTTGGGTCAAATCAGTGGTGTGGTGTCCTGTAGGGTCGAGTGTTGGGTCACGTCAGTCGTGTGGTGACCTGCAGGGTCGAGTGTTGGGTCACGTCAGTGGTGTGGTGTCCTGTAGGGTCGAGTGTTGGGTCACGTCAGTGGTGTGGTGTGGTGACCTGCAGGGTCGAGTGTTGGGTCACGTCAATGGTGTGGTGTGGTGACCTGCAGGGTTGAGTGTTGGGTCACGTCAGTGGTGTGGTGACCTGCAGGGTCGAGTGTTGGGTCACATCAGTGGTGCGGTGACCTTTAGGGTCGAGTGTTGGGTCACATCAGTGGTGTGGTGTGGTGTGGTGACCTGCAGGGTCGAGTGTTGGGTCAGGTAAGTGTTGTGGTGTCCTGTAGGGTTGAGTGTTAGGTCAGGTCAGTGGTGTGGTGACCTGCAGGGTCGAGTGTTGGGTCACGTCAGTGGTGTGGTGACCTGCAGGGTCAAGTGATGGGTCACGTCATTGGTGTGGTGTGGTGACCTGCAGGGTCAAGTGTTGGGTCACGTCAGTGGTTTGGTGTCCTGTATGATCGAGTGTTGGTTCAGGTCAGTGGTTTGGTGACCTGCAGGGTTGAGTGTTAGGTCACATCACTGGTGTGGTGTCCTGTAGGGTCGAGTGTTGGGTCACGTCAGTGGTGTGGTGTCCTGTAGGGTCGAGTGGTGGGTCACGTCTGTGGTGTGGTGACCTGCAGGGTCGAGTGTTGGGTCAGGTCAGTGGTGTGGTGTCCTGTAGGGTCGAGTGTTGGGTCACGTCAGTGGTGTGGTGTGGTGACCTGCAGGGTCGAGTGTTGGGTCACGTCAGTGGTGTGGTGTGGTGACCTGCAGGGTCGGGTGTTGGTTCACGTCAGTGGTGCGGTACCTGCAGGGTTGAGTGTTCGGTCACGTCAGTGGTGTGGTGACCTGCAGGGTCAAGTGATGGGTCACGTCATTGGTGTGGTGTGGTGACCTGCAGGGTCAAGTGTTGGGTCACGTCAGTGGTGTGGTGTCCTGTATGATCGAGTGTTGGTTCAGGTCAGTGGTTTGGTGACCTGCAGGGTTGAGTGTTAGGTCACATCAGTGGTGTGGTGTCCTGTAGGGTCGAGTGTTAGGTCACGTCAGTGGTGTGGTGTCCTGTAAGGTCGAGTGGTGGGTCACGTCTGTGGTGTGGTGACCTGCAGGGTCGAGTGTTGGGTCACGTTAGTGGTGTGGTGTAGTGACCTGCAGGGTCGAGTGTTGGTTCACGTCAGTGGTGTAATGTGGTGACCTGCAGAGTCGAGTGTTGGGTCACGTCAGTGGTGTGGTGACCTGCAGGGTCGAGTGTTGGGTCACGTCAGTGGTGTAGTGACCTGCAGGGTCGAGTTTTGGGTCATGTCAGTGGTGTGGTGTGGTGACCTGCAGGGTCGAGTGTTGGGTCACGTCAGTGGTGTGGTGACCTGCAGGGTCGAGTGTTGGGTCAGGTCAGTGGAATAGTGTCCTGTAGGGTCGAGTGTTGGGTCAGGTCAGTAGTATGGTGTCCTGCAGGGTCGAGTCTAAGGTCATGTCAGTGGTGTGGTGACCTGCAGGGTCGAGTGATGGGTCACGTCAGTTGTGTGGTGTATTGACCTGAAGGGTCGAGTGTTGGGTCACGTCAGTGGTGTGGTGTAGTGACCTGCAGGGTCGAGTGTTGGGTCACGTCAAGCGTGTGGTGTGGTGACCTGCAGGGTCGAGTGTTGGTTCACGTCAGTGGTGTGGTGTGGTGACCTGCAGGGTCGAGTGTTGGGTCACGTCAGTGGTGTGGTGACCTGCAGGGTCGAGTGTTGGGTCACGTCAAGCGTGTGGTGTGGTGACCTGCAGGGTCGAGTGTTGGGTCAAGTTAGGTGGTGTGGTGACCTGCAGGGTCGAGTGTTGGGTCAGGTCAGTGGTGTGGTGTCCTGTAGGATTGAGTGTTAGGTCACGTCAGTGGTGTGGTGTCCTGTAGGGTCGAGTGTTGGGTCACGTCATTGGTGTGGTGACCTGCAGGGTCGAGTGTTGAGTCACATCAGTGGTGTGGTGTGGTGACCTTCAGGGTCGAGTGTTGGGTCAAGTTAGCGGTGTGGTGACCTGCAGGGTCGAGTGTTGGGTCAGGTCAGTGGTGTGGTGTCCTGTAGGATTGAGTGTTGGGTCACGTTAGTGGTGTGGTGTCCTGTAGGGTCGAGTGTTGGGTCAGGTCAGTGGTGTTGTGTCCTGTAGGGTCGAGTGTTGGGTCACGTCAGTGGTGTGGTGTGGTGACCTGCAGGGTCGAGTGTTGGGTCAGGTCAGTGGTGTGGTGTGGTGACCTGCAGGGTCGGGTGTTGGTTCACGTCAGTGGTGCGGTACCTGCAGGGTCGAGTGTTGGGTCACGTCAAGCGTGTGGTGTGGTGACCTGCAGGGTCGAGTGTTGGTTCACGTCAGTGGTGTGGTGTGGTGACCTGCAGGGTCGAGTGTTTGGTCACGTCAGTGGTGTGGTGACCTGCAGGGTCGAGTGTTGGGTCACGTCATTGGTGTGGTGACCTGCAGGGTCGAGTGTTGGGTCACGTCAAGCGTGTGGTGTGGTGACCTGCAGGGTCGAGTGTTGGTTCACGTCAGTGGTGTGGTGTGGTGACCTGCAGGGTCGAGTGTTGGGTCACGTCAGTGGTGTGGTGACCTGCAGGGTCGAGTGTTGGGTCACGTCATTGGTGTGGTGACCTGCAGTGTCGAGTGTTGAGTCACATCAGTGGTGTGGTGTGGTGACCTTCAGGGTCGAGTGTTGGGTCAAGTTAGCGGTGTGGTGACCTGCAGGGTCGAGTGTTGGGTCAGGTCAGTGGTGTGGTGTCCTGTAGGATTGAGTGTTAGGTCACGTCAGTGGTGTGGTGTCCTGTAGGGTCAAGTGTTGGGTCAGGTCAGTGGTGTGGTGACCTGCAGGGTTGAGTGTTGGGTCACGTTAGTGGTGTGGTGTCCTGTAGGGTCGAGTGTTGGGTCAGGTCAGTGGTGTGGTGTCCTGTAGGGTCGAGTGTTGGGTCACGTCAGTGGTGTGGTGTGGTGACCTGCAGGGTCGAGTGTTGGGTCACGTCAGTGGTGTGGTGTGGTGACCTGCAGGGTCGGGTGTTGGTTCACGTCAGTGGTGCGGTAGCTGCAGGGTTGAGTGTTCGGTCACGTCAGTGGTGTGGTTACCTGCAGGGTCGAAGTGTTGTTTCACGTCAGTGGTGTAATGTGGTGACCTGCAGGGTCGAGTGTTGGGTCACGTCAGTTGTGTGGTGACCTGCAGGGTCGAAAGTGTTGGGTCACGGCCAGTGGTGTAGTGACCTGCAGGGTCGAGTGTTGGGTCATGTCAGTGGTGTGGTGTGGTGACCTGCAGGGTCGAGTGTTGGGTCACGTCAGTGGTGTGGTGACCTGCAGGGTCGAGTATTGGGTCAGGTCAGTGGTGTGGTGTCCTGTAGGGTCGAGTGTTGGGTCACGTCAGTGGTGTGGTGTTGTGACCTGCAGGGTCGAGTGTTGGGTCACGTCAGTGGTGTGGGTGTAGTGACCTGCAGGGTCGAGTGTTGGGTCACATCAGTGGTGTGGTGTGGTGACCTGCAGGGTCGAGTGTTGGTTCACGTCAGTGGTGTGGTGTGGTGACCTGCAGGGTCGAGTGTTGGTTCACGTCAGTGGTGTGGTGACCTGCAGGGTCGAGTGTTGGGTCACGTCAGTGGTGTGGTGACCTGCAGGGTCGAGTGTTGGGTCACGTCAGTGGTGTGGTGTGGTGACCTGCAGGGTCGAGTGTTGGTTCACGTCAGTGGTGTGGTGTGGTGACCTGCAGGGTCGAGTGTTGGGTCACGTCAGTGGTGTGGTGACCTGCAGGGTGAGTGTTGGGTCCGTCATTGGTGTGTGACCTGCAGTGTCGAAGTGTTGAGTCACATCAGTGGTGTGGTGTGGTGACCTTCAGGGTCGAAGTGTTGGGTCAAGTTAGCGGTGTGGTGACCTGCAGGGTCGAGTGTTGGGTCAGGTCAGTGGTGTGTGTCCTGTAGGATTGAGTGTTAGGTCACGTCAGTGGTGTGGTGTCCTGTAGGGTCAAGTGTTGGGTCAGGTCAGTGGTGTGGTGACCTGCAGGGTTGAGTGTTGGGTCACGTTAGTGGTGTGGTGTCCTGTAGGGTCGAGTGTTGGGTCAGGTCAGTGGTGTGGTGTCCTGTAGGGTCGAGTGTTGGGTCACGTCAGTGGTGTGGTGTGGTGACCTGCAGGGTCGAGTGTTGGGTCACGTCAGTGGTGTGGTGTGGTGACCTGCAGGGTCGGGTGTTGGTTCACGTCAGTGGTGCGGTAGCTGCAGGGTTGAGTGTTCGGTCACGTCAGTGGTGTGGTTACCTGCAGGGTCGAGTGTTGGGTCACGTCAGTTGTGTGGTGACCTGCAGGGTCGAGTGTTGGGTCACGTCAGTGGTGTAGTGACCTGCAGGGTCGAGTGTTGGGTCATGTCAGTGGTGTGGTGTGGTGACCCGCAGGGTCGAGTGTTGGGTCACGTCAGTGGTGTGGTGACCTGCAGGGTCGAGTATTGGGTCAGGTCAGTGGTGTGGTGTCCTGTAGGGTCGAGTGTTGGGTCACGTCAGTGGTGTGGTGTTGTGACCTGCAGGGTCGAGTGTTGGGTCACGTCAGTGGTGTGGTGTAGTGACCTGCAGGGTCGAGTGTTGGGTCACATCAGTGGTGTGGTGTGGTGACCTGCAGGGTCGAGTGTTGGTTCACGTCAGTGGTGTGGTGTGGTGACCTGCAGGGTCGAGTGTTGGTTCACGTCAGTGGTGTGGTGACCTGCAGGGTCGAGTGTTGGGTCAGGTCAGTGGTGTGGTGACCTGCAGGGTCGAGTGTTGGGTCACGTCAGTGGTGTGGTGTGGTGACCTGCAGTGTTGAGTGTTGTTTCACGTCAGTGGTGTGGTGTGGTGACTTGCAGGGTCGAGTGATGGGTCACTTCAGTGGTGTGGTGTGGTGACCTGTAGGGTCGAGTGTTGGGTAAAGTTAGCGGTGTGGTGACCTGCAGGGTCGAGTGTTGGGTCAGGTCAGTGGTGTGGTGTCCTGTAGGATTGAGTGTTAGGTCACGTCAGTGGTGTGGTGTCCTGTAGGGTCAAGTGTTGGGTCAGGTCAGTGGTGTGGTGACCTGCAGGGTTGAGTGTTGGGTCACGTTAGTGGTGTGGGTGTCCTGTAGGGTCGAGTGTTGGGTCAGGTCAGTGGTGTGGTGTCCTGTAGGGTCGAGTGTTGGGTCACGTCAGTGGTGTGGTGTGGTGACCTGCAGGGTCGAGTGTTGGGTCACGTCAGTGGTGTGGTGTGGTGACCTGCAGGGTCGGGTGTTGGTTCACGTCAGTGGTGCGGTAGCTGCAGGGTTGAGTGTTGTTTCACGTCAGTGGTGTAATGTGGTGACCTGCAGGGTCGAGTGTTGGGTCACGTCAGTTGTGTGGTGACCTGCAGGGTCGAGTGTTGGGTCACGTCAGTGGTGTAGTGACCTGCAGGGTCGAGTGTTGGGTCACATCAGTGGTGTGGTGTCCTGTAGGGTCGAAAGTGTTAGGTCACGTCAGTGGTGTGGTGTCCTGTAGGGTCGAGTATTGGGTTAGGTCAGTGGTGTGGTGACCTGCAGGGTCGAGTGTTGGTTCACGTCAGTGGTGTGGTGACCTGCAGGGTCGAAGTGTTGGGTCACGTCAGTGGTGTGGTGACCTGCAGGGTCGAGTGTTGGGTCACGTCAGTGGTGTGGTGTGGTGACCTGCAGGGTCGAGTGTTGGGTCACGTCAGTGGTGTGGTGACCTGCAGGGTCGAGTGTTGGGTCAGGTCAGTGGTTTGGTGACCTGCAGGGTTGAGTGTTAGGTCACATCAGTGGTGTGGTGTCCTGTAGGGTCGAGTGTTAGGTCACGTCAGTGGTGTGGTGTCCTGTAGGGTCGAGTGGTGGGTCACGTCAGTGGTGTGGTGTTGTGACCTGCAGGGTCGAGTGTTGGGTCACGTCAGTGTTGTGGTGTAGTGACCTGCAGGGTCGAGTGTTGGGTCACATCAGTGGTGTGGTGTCCTGTAGGGTCGAGTGTTAGGTCACGTCAGTGGTGTGGTGTCCTGTAGGGTCGAGTGGTGGGTCACGTCTGTGTTGTGGTGACCTGCAGGGTCGAGTGTTGGGTCACGTTAGTGGTGTGGTGTAGTGACCTGCAGGGTCGAGTGTTGGTTCACGTCAGTGGTGTAATGTGGTGACCTGCAGAGTCGAGTGTTGGGTCACGTCAGTTGTGTGGTGACCTGCAGGGTCGAGTGTTGGGTCACGTCAGTGGTGTAGTGACCTGCAGGGTCGAGTGTTGGGTCATGTCAGTGGTGTGGTGTGGTGACCTGCAGGGTCGAGTGTTGGGTCACGTCAGTGGTGTGGGTGACCTGCAGGGTCGAGTATTGGGTCAGGTCAGTGGTGTGGTGTCCTGTAGGGTCGAGTGTTGGGTCACGTCAGTGATGTGGTGTTGTGACCTGCAGGGTCGAGTGTTGGGTCACGTCAGTGGTGTGGTTAGTGACCTGCAGGGTCGAGTGTTGGGTCACATCAGTGGTGTGGTGTGGTGACCTGCAGGGTCGAGTGTTGGTTCACGTCAGTGGTGTGGGTGTGGTGACCTGCAGGGTCGAGTGTTGGTTCACGTCAGTGGTGTGGGTGACCTGCAGGGTCGAGTGTTGGGTCACGTCAGTGGTGTGGTGACCTGCAGGGTCGAGTGTTGGGTCACGTCAGTGGTGTGGTGTGGTGACCTGCAGGGTCGAGTGTTGGTTCACGTCAGTGGTGTGGTGTGGTGACCTGCAGGGTCGAGTGTTGGGTCACGTCAGTGGTGTGGTGACCTGCAGGGTCGAGTGTTGGGTCACGCCCATTGGTGTGGTGACCTGCAGTGTCGAAAGTGTTGAGTCACATCAGTGGTGTGGTGTGGTGACCTTCAGGGTCGAGTGTTGGGTCAAGTTAGCGGTGGTGACCTGCAGGGTCGAGTGTTGGGTCAGGTCAGTGGTGTGGTGTCCTGTAGGGTCGAGTGTTGGGTCACGTCAGTGGTGTGGTGTGGTGACCTGCAGGGTCGAGTGTTGGGTCACGTCAGTGGTGTGGTGTGGTGACCTGCAGTGTTGAGTGTTGTTTCACGTCAGTGGTGTGGTGTGGTGACTTGCAGGGTCGAGTGATGGGTCACTTCAGTGGTGTGGTGTGGTGACCTGTAGGGTCGAGTGTTGGGTAAAGTTAGCGGTGTGGTGACCTGCAGGGTCGAGTGTTGGGTCAGGTCAGTGGTGTGGTGTCCTGTAGGATTGAGTGTTAGGTCACGTCAGTGGTGTGGTGTCCTGTAGGGTCAAGTGTTGGGTCAGGTCAGTGGTGTGGTGACCTGCAGGGTTGAGTGTTGGGTCACGTTAGTGGTGTGGTGTCCTGTAGGGTCGAGTGTTGGGTCAGGTCAGTGGTGTGGTGTCCTGTAGGGTCGAGTGTTGGGTCACGTCAGTGGTGTGGTGTGGTGACCTGCAGGGTCGAGTGTTGGGTCACGTCAGTGGTGTGGTGTGGTGACCTGCAGGGTCGGGTGTTGGTTCACGTCAGTGGTGCGGTAGCTGCAGGGTTGAGTGTTGTTTCACGTCAGTGGTGTAATGTGGTGACCTGCAGGGTCGAGTGTTGGGTCACGCCAGTTGTGTGGTGACCTGCAGGGTCGAGTGTTGGGTCACGCCAGTGGTGTAGTGACCTGCAGGGTCGAGTGTTGGGTCATGTCAGTGGTGTGGTGTGGTGACCTGCAGGGTCGAGTGTTGGGTCACGTCAGTGGTGTGGTGACCTGCAGGGTCGAGTATTGGGTCAGGTCAGTGGTGTGGTGTCCTGTAGGGTCGAGTGTTGGGTCACGTCAGTGGTGTGGTGTTGTGACCTGCAGGGTCGAGTGTTGGGTCACGTCAGTGGTGTGGTGTAGTGACCTGCAGGGTCGAGTGTTGGGTCACATCAGTGGTGTGGTGTGGTGACCTGCAGGGTCGAGTGTTGGTTCACGTCAGTGGTGTGGTGTGGTGACCTGCAGGGTCGAGTGTTGGTTCACGTCAGTGGTGTGGTGACCTGCAGGGTCGAGTGTTGGGTCACGTCAGTGGTGTGGTGACCTGCAGGGTCGAGTGTTGGGTCACGTCAGTGGTGTGGTGTGGTGACCTGCAGTGTTGAGTGTTGGTTCACGTCAGTGGTGTGGTGTGGTGACTTGCAGGGTCGAGTGATGGGTCACATCAGTGGTGTGGTGTGGTGACCTGTAGGGTCGAGTGTTGGGTCAGGTCAGTGGTGTGGTGTCCTGTAAGGTTGAGTGTTGGGTTAGGTCAGTGGTGTGGTGACCTGCAGGGTTGAGTGTTGGTTCACGTCATTGGTGTGGTGACCTGCAGGGTCGAGTGTTGGGTCACGTCAGTGGTGTGGTGACCTGCAGGGTCGAGTGTTGGGTCACGTCAGTGGTGTGGTGTGGTGACCTGCAGGGTCGAGTGTTGGGTCACGTCAGTGGTGTGGTGACCTGCAGGGTCGAGTGTTGGGTCAGGTCAGTGGTTTGGTGACCTGCAGGGTTGAGTGTTAGGTCACATCAGTGGTGTGGTGTCCTGTAGGGTCGAGTGTTAGGTCACGTCAGTGGTGTGGTGTCCTGTAGGGTCGAGTGGTGGGTTAGGTCAGTGGTGTGGTGACCTGCAGGGTTGAGTGTTGGTTCACGTCAGTGGTGTGGTGACCTGCAGGGTCGAGTGTTGGGTCACGTCAGTGGTGTGGTGACCTGCAGGGTCGAGTGTTGGGTCACGTCAGTGGTGTGGTGTAGTGACCTGCAGGGTCGAGTGTTGGGTCACGTCAGTGGTGTGGTGACCTGCAGGGTCGAGTGTTGGGTCAGGTCAGTGGTTTGGTGACCTGCAGGGTTGAGTGTTAGGTCACATCAGTGGTGTGGTGTCCTGTAGGGTCGAGTGTTAGGTCACGTCAGTGGTGTGGTGTCCTGTAGGGTCGAGTGGTGGGTCACGTCAGTGGTGTGGTGTTGTGACCTGCAGGGTCGAGTGTTGGGTCACGTCAGTGTTGTGGTGTAGTGACCTGCAGGGTCGAGTGTTGGGTCACATCAGTGGTGTGGTGTCCTGTAGGGTCGAGTGTTAGGTCACGTCAGTGGTGTGGTGTCCCTGTAGGGTCGAGTGGTGGGTCACGTCTGTGTTGTGGTGACCTGCAGGGTCGAGTGTTGGGTCACGTTAGTGGTGTGGGTGTAGTGACCTGCAGGGTCGAGTGTTGGTTCACGTCAGTGGTGTAATGTGGTGACCTGCAGAGTCGAGTGTTGGGTCACGCAGTTGTGTGGTGACCTGCAGGGTCGAATGTTGGGTCACGTCAGTGGTGTAGTGACCTGCAGGGTCGAGTGTTGGGTCATGTCAGTGGTGTGGTGTGGTGACCTGCAGGGTCGAGTGTTGGGTCACGTCAGTGGTGTGGTGACCTGCAGGGTCGAGTATTGGGTCAGGTCAGTGGTGTGGTGTCCTGTAGGGTCGAGTGTTGGGTCACGCCAGTGGTGTGGTGTTGTGACCTGCAGGGTCGAGTGTTGGGTCACGCCAGTGGTGTGGTGTAGTGACCTGCAGGGTCGAGTGTTGGGTCACATCAGTGGTGTGGTGTGGTGACCTGCAGGGTCGAGTGTTGGTTCACGTCAGTGGTGTGGTGTGGTGACCTGCAGGGTCGAGTGTTGGTTCACGTCAGTGGTGTGGTGACCTGCAGGGTCGAAAGTGTTGGGTCACGTCAGTGGTGTGGTGACCTGCAGGGTCGAGTGTTGGGTCACGCCAGTGGTGTGGTGTGGTGACCTGCAGGGTCGAGTGTTGGTTCACGTCAGTGGTGTGGTGTGGTGACCTGCAGGGTCGAGTGTTGGGTCACGTCAGTGGTGTGGTGACCTGCAGGGTCGAGTGTTGGGTCACGTCATTGGTGTGGTGACCTGCAGTGTCGAGTGTTGAGTCACATCAGTGGTGTGGTGTGGTGACCTTCAGGGTCGAGTGTTGGGTCAAGTTAGCGGTGTGGTGACCTGCAGGGTCGAGTGTTGGGTCAGGTCAGTGGTGTGGTGTCCTGTAGGGTCGAGTGTTGGGTCACGTCAGTGGTGTGGTGTGGTGACCTGCAGGGTCGAGTGTTGGGTCACGTCAGTGGTGTGGTGTGGTGACCTTCAGGGTCGAGTGTTGGGTCAAGTTAGCGGTGTGGTGACCTGCAGGGTCGAGTGTTGGGTCAGGTCAGTGGTGTGGTGTCCTGTAGGATTGAGTGTTAGGTCACGTCAGTGGTGTGGTGTCCTGTAGGGTCAAGTGTTGGGTCAGGTCAGTGGTGTGGTGACCTGCAGGGTTGAGTGTTGGGTCACGTTAGTGGTGTGGTGTCCTGTAGGGTCGAGTGTTGGGTCAGGTCAGTGGTGTGGTGTCCTGTAGGGTCGAGTGTTGGGTCACGTCAGTGGTGTGGTGTGGTGACCTGCAGGGTCGAGTGTTGGGTCACGTCAGTGGTGTGGTGTGGTGACCTGCAGGGTCGGGTGTTGGTTCACGTCAGTGGTGCGGTAGCTGCAGGGTTGAGTGTTTGGTCACGTCAGTGGTGTGGTTACCTGCAGGGTCGAGTGTTGTTTCACGTCAGTGGTGTAATGTGGTGACCTGCAGGGTCGAGTGTTGGGTCACGTCAGTTGTGTGGTGACCTGCAGGGTCGAGTGTTGGGTCACGCTCAGTGGTGTAGTGACCTGCAGGGTCGAGTGTTGGGTCATGTCAGTGGTGTGGTGTGGTGACCTGCAGGGTCGAGTGTTGGGTCACGTCAGTGGTGTGGTGACCTGCAGGGTCGAGTATTGGGTCAGGTCAGTGGTGTGGTGTCCTGTAGGGTCGAGTGTTGGGTCACGTCAGTGGTGTGGTGTTGTGACCTGCAGGGTCGAGTGTTGGGTCACGTCAGTGGTGTGGTGTGGTGACCTGCAGGGTCGAGTGTTGGGTCACGTCAGTGGTGTGGTGACCTGCAGGGTCGAGTGTTGGGTCAGGTAAGTGGTTTGGTGACCTGCAGGGTTGAGTGTTAGGTCACATCAGTGGTGTGGTGTCCTGTAGGGTCGAGTGGTAGGGTCACGCCAGTGGTGTGGTGTTTGACCTGCAGGGTCGAGTGTTGGGTCACGTCAGTGGTGTGGTGTAGTGACCTGCAGGGTCGAGTGTTGGGTCACATCAGTGGTGTGGGTGTCCTGTAGGGTCGAGTGTTAGGTCACGTCAGTGGTGTGGTGTCCTGTAGGGTCGAGTGGTGGGTCACGTCTGTGTTGTGGTGACCTGCAGGGTCGAGTGTTGGGTCACGTTAGTGGTGTGGTGTAGTGACCTGCAGGGTCAAGTGTTGGTTCACGTCAGTGGTGTAATGTGGTGACCTGCAGAGTCGAGTGTTGGGTCACGTCAGTTGTGTGGTGACCTGCAGGGTCGAGTGTTGGGTCACGTCAGTGGTGTAGTGACCTGCAGGGTCGAGTGTTGGGTCATGTCAGTGGTGTGGTGTGGTGACCTGCAGGGTCGAAGTGTTGGGTCACGTCAGTGGTGTGGTGACCTGCAGGGTCGAGTATTGGGTCAGGTCAGTGGTGTGGGTGTCCTGTAGGGTCGAGGTGTTGGGTCACGTCAGTGGTGTGGTGTTGTGACCTGCAGGGTCGAGTGTTGGGTCACGTCAGTGGTGTGGTGTCGTGACCTGCAGGGTCGAGTGTTGGGTCACGTCAGTGGTGTGGTGTGGTGACCTGCAGGGTCGAGTGTTGGTTCACGCCAGTGGTGTGGTGTGGTGACCTGCAGGGTCGAGTGTTGGTTCACGTCAGTGGTGTGGTGACCTGCAGGGTCGAGTGTTGGGTCACGTCAGTGGTGTGGTGACCTGCAGGGTCGAGTGTTGGGTCACGTCAGTGGTGTGGTGTGGTGACCTGCAGGGTCGAGTGTTGGTTCACGTCAGTGGTGTGGTGTGGTGACCTGCAGGGTCGAGTGTTGGGTCACGTCAGTGGTGTGGTGACCTGCAGGGTCGAGTGTTGGGTCACGTCATTGGTGTGGTGACCTGCAATGTCGAGTGTTGAGTCACATCAGTGGTGTGGTGTGTGACCTTCAGGGTCGAGTGTTGGGTCAAGTTAGTGGTGTGGTGACCTGCAGGGTCGAGTGTTGGGTCAGGTCAGTGGTGTGGTGTCCTGTAGGATTGAGTGTTAGGTCACGTCAGTGGTGTGGTGTCCTGTAGGGTCAAGTGTTGGGTCAGGTCAGTGGTGTGGTGACCTGCAGGGTTGAGTGTTGGGTCACGTTAGTGGTGTGGTGTCCTGTAGGGTCGAAGTGTTGGGTCAGGTCAGTGGTGTGGTGTCCTGTAGGGTCGAGTGTTGGGTCACGTCAGTGGTGTGGTGTGGTGACCTGCAGGGTCGAGTGTTGGGTCACGTCAGTGGTGTGGTGTGGTGACCTGCAGGGTCGGGTGTTGGTTCACGTCAGTGGTGCGGTAGCTGCAGGGTTGAGTGTTCGGGTCACGCCAGTGGTGTGGTTACCTGCAGGGTCGAGTGTTGTTTCCGTCAGTGTGTAATGTGGTGACCTGCAGGGTCGAGTGTTGGGTCACGTCAGTTGTGTGGTGACCTGCAGGGGTCGAAGTGTTGGGTCACGCCAGTGGTGTAGTGACCTGCAGGGTCGAGTGTTGGGTCATGTCAGTGGTGTGGTGTGGTGACCTGCAGGGTCGAGTGTTGGGTCACGCTAGTGGTGTGGTGACCTGCAGGGTCGAGTATTGGGTCAGGTCAGTGGTGTGGGTGTCCTGTAGGGTCGAGTGTTGGGTCACGTCAGTGGTGTGGTGTTGTGACCTGCAGGGTCGAAGTGTTGGGTCACGTCAGTGGTGTGGTGTAGTGACCTGCAGGGTCGAGTGTTGGGTCACATCAGTGGTGTGGTGTGGTGACCTGCAGGGTCGAAGTGTTGGTTCACGTCAGTGGTGTGGTGTGGTGACCTGCAGGGTCGAGTGTTGGTTCACGTCAGTGGTGTGGTGACCTGCAGGGTCGAGTGTTGGGTCAGGTCAGTGGTGTGCGGTGACCTGCAGGGTCGAGTGTTGGGTCACGTCAGTGGTGTGGTGTGGTGACCTGCAGTGTTGAGTGTTGTTTCACGTCAGTGGTGTGGTGTGGTGACTTGCAGGGTCGAGTGATGGGTCACATCAGTGGTGTGGTGTGGTGACCTGTAGGGTCGAAAGTGTTGGGTCAAGAGTTAGCGGTGTGGTGACCTGCAGGGTCGAGTGTTGGGTCAGGTCAGTGGTGTGGTGGTGACCTGCAGGGTCGAGTGTTGGGTCACGTCAGTAGTGTGGTGTGGTGACCTGCAGGGTCGAGTGTTGGTTCACGCCAGTAGTGCGGTACCTGCAGGGTTGAAGTGTTCGGTCACGTCAGTGGTGTGGTTACCTGCAGGGTCGAGTGTTGGTTCACGTCAGTGGTGTAATGTGGTGACCTGCAGGGTCGAGTGTTGGGTCACGTCAGTTGTGTGGTGACCTGCAGGGTCGAGTGTTGGGTCACGTCAGTGGTGCAGTGACCTGCAGGGTCGAAGTGTTGGGTCACGTCAGTGGTGTTGGTGTGGTGACCTGCAGGGTCGAGTGTTGGGTCACGCTAGTGGTGTGGTGACCTGCAGGGTCGAGTATTGGGTCAGGTCAGTGGTGTGGTGTCCTGTAGGGTCGAGTGTTGGGTCACGTCAGTGGTGTGGTGTTGTGACCTGCAGGGTCGAGTGTTGGGTCACGTCAGTGGTGTGGTGTGGTGACCTGCAGGGTCGAGTGTTGGGTCACGCTAGTGGTGTGGTGACCTGCAGGGTCGAGTGTTGGGTCAGGGTAAGTGGTTTGGTGACCTGCAGGGTTGAGTGTTAGGTCACATCAGTGGTGTGGTGTCCTGTAGGGTCGAGTGTTGGGTCACGTCAGTGGTGTGGTGTCCTGTAGGGTCGAGTGGTGGGTCACGTCAGTGGTGTGGTGTTGTGACCTGCAGGGTCGAGTGTTGGGTCACGTCAGTGGTGTGGTGTAGTGACCTGCAGGGTCGAGTGTTGGGTCACATCAGTGGTGTGGTGTCCTGTAGGGTCGAGTGTTAGGTCACGTCAGTGGTGTGGTGTCCTGTAGGGTCGAGTGGTGGGTCACGTCTGTGTTGTGGTGACCTGCAGGGTCGAGTGTTGGGTCACGTTAGTGGTGTGGTGTAGTGACCTGCAGGGTCAAGTGTTGGTTCACGTCAGTGGTGTAATGTGGTGACCTGCAGAGTCGAGTGTTGGGTCACGTCAGTTGTGTGGTGACCTGCAGGGTCGAGTGTTGGGTCACGTCAGTGGTGTAGTGACCTGCAGGGTCGAGTGTTGGGTCATGTCAGTGGTGTGGTGTGGTGACCTGCAGGGTCGAGTGTTGGGTCACGTCAGTGGTGTGGTGACCTGCAGGGTCGAGTATTGGGTCAGGTCAGTGGTGTGGTGTCCTGTAGGGTCGAGTGTTGGGTCACGCCAGTGGTGTGGTGTTGTGACCTGCAGGGTCGAGTGTTGGGTCACGTCAGTGGTGTGGTGTAGTGACCTGCAGGGTCGAGTGTTGGGTCACATCAGTGGTGTGGTGTGGTGACCTGCAGGGTCGAGTGTTGGTTCACGTCAGTGGTGTGGTGTGGTGACCTGCAGGGTCGAGTGTTGGTTCACGTCAGTGGTGTGGTGACCTGCAGGGTCGAGTGTTGGGTCACGTCAGTGGTGTGGTGACCTGCAGGGTCGAGTGTTGGGTCACGTCAGTGGTGTGGTGTGGTGACCTGCAGGGTCGAGTGTTGGTTCACGTCAGTGGTGTGGTGTGGTGACCTGCAGGGTCGAGTGTTGGGTCACGTCAGTGGTGTGGTGACCTGCAGGGTCGAGTGTTGGGTCACGTCATTGGTGTGGTGACCTGCAGTGTCGAGTGTTGAGTCACATCAGTGGTGTGGTGTGGTGACCTTCAGGGTCGAGTGTTGGGTCAAGTTAGCGGTGTGGTGACCTGCAGGGTCGAGTGTTGGGTCAGGTCAGTGGTGTGGTGTCCTGTAGGATTGAGTGTTGGGTCACGTTCAGTGGTGTGGTGTCCTGTAGGGTCAAGTGTTGGGTCAGGTCAGTGGTGTGGTGACCTGCAGGGTTGAGTGTTGGGTCACGTTAGTGGTGTGGTGTCCTGTAGGGTCGAGTGTTGGGTCAGGTCAGTGGTGTGGTGTCCTGTAGGGTCGAGTGTTGGGTCACGTCCAGTGGTGTGGTGTGGTGACCTGCAGGGTCGAGTGTTGGGTCACGTCAGTGGTGTGGTGTGGTGACCTGCAGGGTCGGGTGTTGGTTCACGTCAGTGGTGCGGTAGACTGCAGGGTTGAGTGTTCGGGTCACGTCAGTGGTGTGGGTTACCTGCAGGGTCGAGTGTTGTTTCACGTCAGTGGTGTAATGTGGTGACCTGCAGGGTCGAGTGTTGGGTCACGCTAGTTGTGTGGTGACCTGCAGGGTCGAGTGTTGGGTCACGTCAGTGGTGTGGTGACCTGCAGGGTCGAGTGTTGGGTCATGTCAGTGGTGTGGTGTGGTGACCTGCAGGGTCGAGTGTTGGGTCACGCCAGTGGTGTGGTGACCTGCAGGGTCGAGTATTGGGTCAGGTCAGTGGTGTGGTGTCCTGTAGGGTCGAGTGTTGGGTCACGTCAGTGGTGTGGTGTTGTGACCTGCAGGGTCGAGTGTTGGGTCACGTCAGTGGTGTGGTGTAGTGACCTGCAGGGTCGAGTGTTGGGTCACATCAGTGGTGTGGTGTGGTGACCTGCAGGGTCGAGTGTTGGTTCACGTCAGTGGTGTGGTGTGGTGACCTGCAGGGTCGAGTGTTGGTTCACGTCAGTGGTGTGGTGACCTGCAGGGTCGAGTGTTGGGTCAGGTCAGTGGTGTGGTGACCTGCAGGGTCGAGTGTTGGGTCACGTCAGTGGTGTGGTGTGGTGACCTGCAGTGTTGAGTGTTGTTTCACGTCAGTGGTGTGGTGTGGTGACTTGCAGGGTCGAGTGATGGGTCACATCAGTGGTGTGGTGTGGTGACCTGTAGGGTCGAAAGTGTTGTAAAGAAGGTGTGGTGACCTGCAGGGTCGAGTGTTGGGTCAGGTCAGTGGTGTGGTGTCCTGTAGGATTGAGTGTTAGGTCACGTCAGTGGTGTGGTGTCCTGTAGGGTCAAGTGTTGGGTCAGGTCAGTGGTGTGGTGACCTGCAGGGTTGAGTGTTGGGTCACGTTAGTGGTGTGGTGTCCTGTAGGGTCGAGTGTTGGGTCAGGTCAGTGGTGTGGTGTCCTGTAGGGTCGAGTGTTGGGTCACGTCAGTTGTGTGGTGTGGTGACCTGCAGGGTCGAGTGTTGGGTCACGTCAGTGGTGTGGTGTGGTGACCTGCAGGGTCGGGTGTTGGTTCACGTCAGTGGTGCGGTAGCTGCAGGGTTGAGTGTTCGGTCACGTCAGTGGTGTGGTTACCTGCAGGGTCGAGTGTTGTTTCACGTCAGTGGTGTAATGTGGTGACCTGCAGGGTCGAGTGTTGGGTCACGTCAGTTGTGTGGTGACCTGCAGGGTCGAGTGTTGGGTCACGTCAGTGGTGTAGTGACCTGCAGGGTCGAGTGTTGGGTCATGTCAGTGGTGTGGTGTGGTGACCTGCAGGGTCGAGTGTTGGGTCACGTCAGTGGTGTGGTGACCTGCAGGGTCGAGTATTGGGTCAGGTCAGTGGTGTGGTGTCCTGTAGGGTCGAGTGTTGGGTCACGTCAGTGGTGTGGTGTTGTGACCTGCAGGGTCGAGTGTTGGGTCACGTCAGTGGTGTGGTGTAGTGACCTGCAGGGTCGAGTGTTGGGTCACATCAGTGGTGTGGTGTGGTGACCTGCAGGGTCGAGTGTTGGTTCACGTCAGTGGTGTGGTGTGGTGACCTGCAGGGTCGAGTGTTGGTTCACGTCAGTGGTGTGGTGACCTGCAGGGTCGAGTGTTGGGTCACGTCAGTGGTGTGGTGACCTGCAGGGTCGAGTGTTGGGTCACGTCAGTGGTGTGGTGTGGTGACCTGCAGTGTTGAGTGTTGGTTCACGTCAGTGGTGTGGTGTGGTGACTTGCAGGGTCGAGTGATGGGTCACATCAGTGGTGTGGTGTGGTGACCTGTAGGGTCGAGTGTTGGGTCAGGTCAGTGGTGTGGTGTCCTGTAAGGTTGAGTGTTGGGTTAGGTCAGTGGTGTGGTGACCTGCAGGGTTGAGTGTTGGTTCACGTCAGTGGTGTGGTGACCTGCAGGGTCGAGTGTTGGGTCACGTCAGTGGTGTGGTGACCTGCAGGGTCGAGTGTTGGGTCACGTCAGTGGTGTGGTGTGGTGACCTGCAGGGTCGAGTGTTGGGTCACGTCAGTGGTGTGGTGACCTGCAGGGTCGAGTGTTGGGTCAGGTCAGTGGTTTGGTGACCTGCAGGGTTGAGTGTTAGGTCACATCAGTGGTGTGGTGTCCTGTAGGGTCGAGTGTTAGGTCACGTCAGTGGTGTGGTGTCCTGTAGGGTCGAGTGGTGGGTCACGTCTGTGTTGTGGTGACCTGCAGGGTCGAGTGTTGGGTCACGTTAGTGGTGTGGTGTAGTGACCTGCAGGGTCGAGTGTTGGTTCACGTCAGTGGTGTAATGTGGTGACCTGCAGAGTCGAGTGTTGGGTCACGTCAGTGGTGTGGTGACCTGCAGGGTCGAGTGTTGGGTCACGTCAGTGGTGTAGTGACCTGCAATGTCGAGTTTTGGGTCATGTCAGTGGTGTGGTGTGGTGACCTGCAGGGTCGAGTGTTGGGTCACGTCAGTGGTGTGGTGACCTGCAGGGTCGAGTGTTGGGTCAGGTCAGTGGAATAGTGTCCTGTAGGGTCGAGTGTTGGGTCAGGTCAGTAGTATGGTGTCCTGCAGGGTCGAGTCTAAGGTCACGTCAGTGGTGTGGTGACCTGCAGGGTCGAGTGTTGGGTCACGTCAGTGGTGTAGTGACCTGCAGGGTCGAGTTTTGGGTCATTTCAGTGGTGTGGTGTGGTGACCTGCAGGGTCGAGTATTGGGTCACGTCAGTGGTGTGGTGACCTGCAGGGTCGAGTGTTGGGTCAGGTCAGTGGAATAGTGTCCTGTAGGGTCGAGTGTTGGGTCAGGTCAGTAGTATGGTGTCCTGCAGGGTCGAGTCTAAGGTCACGTCAGTGGTGTGGTGACCTGCAGGGTCGAGTGATGGGTCACGTCAGTTGTGTGGTGTATTGACCTGAAGGGTCGAGTGTTGGGTCACGTCAGTGGTGTGGTGTAGTGACCTGCAGGGTCGAGTGTTGGGTCACGTCAGTGGTTTGGTGTGGTGTGGTGACCTGCAGGGTCGAGTGTTGGGTCACGTCAAGCGTGTGGTGTGGTGACCTGCAGGGTCGAGTGTTGGTTCACGTCAGTGGTGTGGTGTGGTGACCTGCAGGGTCGAGTGTTGGGTCACGTCAGTGGTGTGGTGACCTGCAGGGTCGAGTGTTGGGTCACGTCAAGCGTGTGTGGTGTGGTGACCTGCAGGGTCGAAAGTGTTGGTTCACGTCAGTGGTGTGGTGTGGTGACCTGCAGGGTCGAAGTGTTGGGTCACGTCAGTGGTGTTGGTGACCTGCAGGGTGGAGTGTTGGGTCACGTCATTGGTGTGGTGACCTGCAGGGTCGAGTGTTGAGTCACATCAGTGGTGTGGTGTGGTGACCTTCAGTGGCCGAGTGTTGGGTCAAGTAGCGGTGTGGTGACCTGCAGGGTCAGTTGGTCAGGTCAGTGGTGTGGTGTCCTGCAGGGTCGAGTGTTGGGTCACGTCAGTGGTGTGGTGTCCTGTAGGGTCGAGTGTTGGGTCACTCAGTGGTGTGGTGTGGTGACCTGAGTGGTGTCACGGGGTGTGGTGACCTGCAGGGTCGAGTGTTGGGTCAGGTCAGTGGTGTGGTGTCCTGCAGGATTGAGTGTTGGGTCACGTTAGTGGTGTGGTGTCCTGTAGGGTCGAGTGTTGGGTCAGGTCAGTGGTGTTGTGTCCTGTAGGGTCGAGTGTTGGGTCACGTCAGTGGTGTGGTGTGGTGACCTGCAGGGTCGAGTGTTGGGTCACGTCAGTGGTGTGGTGGTGACCTGCAGGGTCGAGTGTTGGTTCACGTCAGTAGTGGTGCGGTACCGCAGGGTCGAAAGTGTTGGTCACGTCAAGTGTGGTGTGGTGACCTGCAGGGTCGAGTGTTGGTTCACGTCAGTGGTGTGGTGTGGTGACCTGCAGGGTCGAGTGTTTGGGTCACGTCAGTGGTGTGGTGACCTGCAGGGTCGAAAGTGTTGGGTCACGTCATGGTGTAGTGACCTGCAGGGTCGAAAGTGTTGGGTCACGTCAAGGTGTGGTGTGGTGACCTGCAGGGTCGAGTGTTGGGTCACGTCAGTGGTGTGGTGTGGTGACCTGCAGGGTCGAGTGTTGGGTCACGTCAGTGGTGTGGTGACCTGCAGGGTCGAGTGTTGGGTCACGCTAGTGGTGTGGTGACCTGCAGGGTCGAGTGTTGGAGTCACGTCAGTGGTGTGGTGTGACCTGCAGGGTCGAGTGTTGGGTCAAAGCGTGTGTGGTGACCTGCAGAGTCGAGTGTTGGTTCACGTCAGTAGTGTGGTGTGGTGACCTGCAGGGTCGAGTGTTGGGTCACGTCAATGGTGTGGTGACCTGCAGGGTCGAGTGTTGGGTCACGTCAAGCGTGTGGTGTGGTGACCTGCAGGGTCGAGTGTTGGTTCACGTCAGTGGTGTGGTGTGGTGACCTGCAGGGTCGAGTGTTGGGTCACGTCAGTGGTGTGGTGACCTGCAGGGTGGAGTGTTGGGTCACGTCATTGGTGTGGTGACCTGCAGGGTCGAGTGTTGAGTCACATCAGTGGTGTGGTGTGGTGACCTTCAGGGTCGAGTGTTGGGTCAAGTTAGCGGTGTGGTGACCTGCAGGGTCGAGTGTTGGGTCAGGTCAGTGGTGTGGTGTCCTGTAGGGTCGAGTGTTGGGTCACGTCAGTGGTGTGGTGTCCTGTAGGGTCGAGTGTTGGGTCACATCAGTGGTGTGGTGTGGTGACCTTCAGGGTCGAGTGTTGGGTCAAGTTAGCGGTGTGGTGACCTGCAGGGTCGAGTGTTGGGTCAGGTCAGTGGTGTGGTGTCCTGTAGGATTGAGTGTTGGGTCACGTTAGTGGTGTGGTGTCCTGTAGGGTCGAGTGTTGGGTCAGGTCAGTGGTGTTGTGTCCTGTAGGGTCGAGTGTTGGGTCACGTCAGTGGTGTGGTGTGGTGACCTGCAGGGTCGAGTGTTGGGTCAGGTCTGTGGTGTGGTGTGGTGACCTGCAGGGTCGGGTGTTGGTTCACGTCAGTGGTGCGGTACCTGCAGGGTCGAGTGTTGGGCCACGCGCGTGTGGTGTGGTGACCTGCAGGGTCGAGTGTTGGTTCACGTCAGTGGTGGGTGTGGTGACCTGCAGGGTCGAGTGTTTGGTCACGTCAGTGGTGTGGTGACCTGCAGGGTCGAGTGTTGGGTCACGTCATTGGTGTGGTGACCTGCAGGGTCGAAAGTGTGGGTCACGTCAGTGGTGTGGTGACCTGCAGGGTCGAGTGTTGGTTCACGTCAGTGGTGTGGTGTGGTGACCTGCAGGGTCGAGTGTTGGGTCACGTCAGTGGTGTGGTGACCTGCAGGGTCGAGTGTTGGGTCACGTCATTGGTGTGGTGACCTGCAGGGTCGAGTGTTGAGTCACATCAGTGGTGTGGTGTGGTGACCTTCAGGGTCGAGTGTTGGGTCAAGATTGGGTGTGGTGACCTGCAGGGTCGAGTGTTGGGTCAGGTCAGTGGTGTGGTGTCCTGTAGGATTGAGTGTTAGGTCACGTCAGTGGTGTGGTGTCCTGTAGGGTCGAGTGTTGGGTCAGGTCAGTGGTGTGGTGACCTGCAGGGTTGAGTGTTGGGTCACGTTAGTGGTGTGGTGTCCTGTAGGGTCGAGTGTTGGGTCAGGTCAGTGGTGTGGTGTCCTGTAGGGTCGAGTGTTGGGTCACGTCAGTGGTGTGGTGTGGTGACCTGCAGGGTCGAGTGTTGGGTCACGTCAGTGGTGTGGTGTGGTGACCTGCAGGGTCGGGTGTTGGTTCACGTCAGTGGTGCGGTAGCTGCAGGGTTGAGTGTTCGGTCACGTCAGTGGTGTGGTTACCTGCAGGGTCGAGTGTTGTTTCACGTCAGTGGTGTGGTGTGGTGACATGCAGGGTCGAGTGTTGGTTCACGTTAGTGGTGTGGTGACCTGCAGGGTTGAATGTTTTTTCACGTCAGTGGTGTAGTGACCTGCAGGGTCGAGTGTTGGGTCATGTCAGTGGTTCGGTGTGTTGACCTGCAGGGTCGAGTGTTGGGTCACGTCAGTGGTGTGGTGTGGTGACCTGCAGGGTCGAGTGTTGGGTCACGTCAGTGGTGTGGTGACCTGCAGGGTCGAGTGTTGGGTCACGTCAGTGGTGTGGTGACCTGCAGGGTCGAGTGTTGGGTCAAGTCAGTGGTGTGTTGACCTGCAGGGTTGAGTGTTGGGTCACGTCAGTGGTGTGGTGTGGTGACCTGCAGGGTTGAGTGTTAGGTCACATCAGTGGTGTGGTGTCCTGTAGGTTCGAGTGTTGTGTCACGTCAGTGGTGTGGTGACCTGCAGAGTCGAGTGTTGGGTCACGTCAGTGGTGTGGTGTCCTGTAGGGTTGAGTGTTGGGTCAGGTCAGTGGTGTGGTGTCCTGTAAGGTCGAGTGTTGGGTCACGTCAGTGGTGTGGTGTAGTGACCTGCAGGGTTGAGTGTTGGTTCACGTAAGTGGTGTGGTGTGGTGACATGCAGGGTCGAGTGTTGGTTCACGTTAGTGGTGTGGTGACCTGCAGGGTTGAATGTTTTTTCACGTCAGTGGTGGAGTGACCTGCAGGGTCGAGTGTTGGGTCATGTCAGTGGTTCGGTGTGTTGACCTGCAGGGTCGAGTGTTGGGTCACGTCAGTGGTGTGGTGTGGTGACCTGCAGGGTCGAGTGTTGGTCACGTCAGTGGTGTGGTGACCTGCAGGGTCGAGTGTTGGGTCACGTCAGTGGTGTGGTGACCTGCAGGGTCGAGTGTTGGGTCAAGTCAGTGGTGTGTTGACCTGCAGGGTTGAGTGTTGGGTCACGTCAGTGGTATGGTGACCTGCAGGGTCGAGTGTTGTGTCAGGTCAGTGGTGTGGTGTCCTGTAGGGTAGAGTGTTAAGTCACGTCAGTGATGTGGTGTCCTGTATTGTCGAGTGTTGGGTCAGGTCAGTGGTGAGGTGTCCTGTAGGGTCGAGTGTTGGGTCACGTCAGTGGTGTGGTGTCCTTTAGGGTCGAGTGTTGGGTCAGGTTAGTGTTGTGGTGTCCTGTAGGGTCGAGTGTTGGGTCATGTCAGTGGTGTGGTGTGGTGACCTGCAGGGTCGAGTGTTGGGTCACGTCAGTGGTGTTGTGTGGTGACCTGCAGGGTCGAGTGATGGGTCACGTCAGTGATATAGTGTGGTGACCTGCAGGGTCGAGTGTTGGGTCACGTCAGTGGTGTGGTGTCCTGTATGATCGAGTGTTGGGTCAGATCGTGGTTTGGTGACCTGCAGGGTTGAGTGTTCGGTCACATCAGTGGTGTGGTGTCCTGTAGGGTCGAGTGTTGGGTCACGTCAGTGGTGTGGTATTGTGACCTGCAGGGTCGAGTGTTGGTTCACGTCAGTGGTGTGGTGTGGTGACCTACAGGGTCGAGTGTTGTGTCACGTCACTGGTGTGGTGACCTGCAGGGTCGAATGTTGGGTCACGTCAGTGGTGTGGTGTGGTGACCTGCAGGGTCGAGTGTTGGGTCACGTCAGTGGTGTGGTGTCCTGTATGATCGAGTGTTGGGTCAGGTCAGTGGTTTGGTGACCTGCAGGGTTGAGTGTTAGGTCACATCAGTGGTGTGGTGTTGTTACGAATCCCGTGGCTCTAAACGTCTAGGGTGGATGGACATGAGACCCGTAACATAATTCAGGCAAATTAGGAGTGTGACATGGAACAGTGAGAAAAAACTACGCGACAACCATAAACTACCGTCAAACATAAATGGTTTATTTCTGAACACACGGTAAAGGTTTGGGAAAAAGGGCTGAGCAGGACCCAAGAAATGAAACAATAGTGTAAAACACCCCTAAACTGATCTTGCCTGCCTCAAGAACCGCTAGGCTACTGCTACCATACAAAAATACAGTGGGTGGTCCGCTCAGGTCTAACTAGTGTTTATAGACAGTTCTTTCTACGGGAAATGTATGCCCAAGGGCAGCTAGCTCAAACTCCCCTTTTCCCAGAAACACACAATAGTTACCACACAGAGTAACCAGCAAATTAATGAGTACTCTATACACAGGACACCACCGTATCCATACTCACATACAAAAAGTAGTCAAACAAAGTTACTAAACAGCGGAACCAGCAACTTAGTGAGTAAACAAAAACAGGACACCACAGTGTCCATACTCACATACGGAAAATGTCTCTCTCTCAACAAACACAAGTGACTGGTTTTTATATAATGGGATGTGTGATTGAAAAAACGAGTAACAGGTGGTGCAATGCACAGGAATGTTCACTGATTGGTCCAATCAGCAGACACCTCAACGACCACCAATCAGGAACATACAGGACACCTGTGATTAGGGCAGAAGGAGTAGAAACACACAAAAACACAGGATACCTGTATCCGTAACAGGTGTCCTGTAGGTTCGAGTGTTTTGTCACGTCAGTGGTGTGGTGAACTGCAAAGTCGAGTGTTGGGTAACGTTAGTGGTGTGGTGTCCTGCAGGGTCGAGTGTTGGGTCACGTCAGTGGTGTGGTGTCCTGTAGGGTTGAGTGTTGGGTCAGGTCAGTGGTGTGGTGTCCTGTAAGGTCGAGTGTTGGGTCACGTCAGTGGTGTGGTGTAGTGACCTGCAGGGTTGAGTGTTGGTTCACGTAAGTGGTGTGGTGTGGTGACATGCAGGGTCGAGTGTTGGTTCACGTTAGTGGTGTGGTGACCTGCAGGGTTGAATGTTGTTTCACGTCAGTGGTGTAGTGACCTACAGGTTCGAGTGTTGGGTCATGTCAGTGGTTCGGTGTGTTGAACTGCAGGGTCGAGTGTTGGGTCACGTCAGTGGTGTGGTGTGGTGACCTGCAGGGTCGAGTGTTGGGTCACGGCAGTGGTGTGGTGACCTGCAGGGTCGAGTGTTGGGTCACGTCAGTGGTGTGGTGACCTGCAGGGTCGAGTGTTGTGTCAAGTCAGTGGTGTGTTGACCTGCAGGGTTGAGTGTTGGGTCACGTCAGTGGTGTGGTGACCTGCAGGGTCGAGTGTTGTGTCAGGTCAGTGGTGTGGTGTCCTGTAGGGTAGAGTGTTAAGTCACGTCAGTGATGTGGTGTCCTGTAGGGTCGAGTGTTGGGTCAGGTCAGTGGTGTGGTGTCCTGTAGGGTCGAGTGTTGGGTCACGTCAGTGGTGTGGTGTCCTTTAGGGTCGAGTGTTGGGTCAGGTCAGTGTTGTGGTGTCCTGTAGGGTCGAGTGTTGGGTCACGTCAGTGGTGTGGTGTGGTGACCTGCAGGGTCGAGTGTTGGGTCACGTCAGTGGTGTTGTGTGGTGACCTGCAGGGTCGAGTGTTGGTTCACGTCAGTGGTGTGGAGTGGTGACCTGCAGGGTCGAGTGTTGGGTCACGTCAGTGGTGTGGTGACCTGCAGGGTCGAGTGTTGGGTCACGTCAATGGTGTGGTGACCTGCAGGGTCGAGTGTTGGGTCACGTCAGTGGTGTAGTGACCTGCAGGGTCGAGTGTTGGGTCATGTCAGTGGTGTGGTGTGGTGACCTGCAGGGTTGAGTGTTGGGTCACGTCAGTGGTGTGGTGACCTGCAGGGTCGAGTGTTGGGTCACGTCAGTGGTGTGGTGACCTGCAGGGTCGAGTGTTGGGTCAATTCATTGGTGTGATGACCAGCAGGGTCGAGTGTTGGGTCAGGTCAGTGGTGTGGTGTCCTGTAGGGTAGAGTGTTAAGTCACGTCAGTGGTGTGGTGTCCTGTAGGGTCGAGTGTTGGGTCAGGTCAGTCGTGTGGTGACCTGCAGGGTCGAGTGTTGGGTCACGTTAGTGGTGTGGTGTCCTGTAGGATCGAGTGTTCGGTAAGGTCAGTGGTGTGGTGACCTGCAGGGTCGAGTGTTGGGTCACGTCAGTGGTGTGGTGACCTGCAGGGTCGAGTGATGGGTCACGTCAGTGGTGTGGTGACCTGCAGGGTCAAGTGATGGGTCACGTCATTGGTGTGGTGTGGTGACCTGCAGGGTTGAGTGTTAGGTCACATCAGTGGTGTGGTGTCCTGTAGGGTCGAGTGTTGGGTCACGTCAGTGGAGTGGTGACCTGCAGGGTCGAGTGTTGGGTCACATCAGTGGTGTGGTGTGGTGTGGTGACCTGCAGGGTCGAGTGTTGGGTCAGGTAAGTGGTGTGGTGTCCTGTAGGGTTGAAGTGTTAGGTCACGTCAGTAGTGTGGTGTCCTGTAGAAGGTCAAGTGTTGGGTCAGGTCAGTGGTGTGGTGACCTGCAGGGTCGAGTGTTGTGTCACGTCAGTGGTGTGGTGTCCTGTAGGGTCGAGTGTTGGGTCAGTGTCAGTGGTGTGGTGTCCTGTAGGGTCGAGTGTTGGGTCACGTCAGTGGTGTGGTGTCCTGTAGGGTCGAGTTTTGGGTCACGTCAGTGGTGTGGTGTGGTGACCTGCAGGGTCGAGTGTTGGTTCACGTCAGTGGTGTGGTGTGGTGACCTGCAGGGTCGAAGTGATGGGTCGCGTAAGTGGTGTGGTGTTTGACCTGCAGGGTCGAAGTGTTGGGTCACGTCAGTGGTGTGGTGACCTGCAGGGTTGAGTGTTGGGTCCACCAGTGATGTGGTGACCTGCAGGGTTGAAGTGTTGGGTCACGTCAGTGGTGTGGTGTCCTGTAGCGTCGAAGTGTTGGGTCAGGTCAGTGGTGTGGTGACCTGCAGTGTCGAAGTGTTGGGTCACAGTCAGTGTTGTGGTGTCCTGTAGGGTCGAGTGTTGGGTCACGTCAGTGGTGTGGTGTCCTGTAGGGTCGAGTGTTGGGTCAGGTCAGTGGTGTGGTGTCCTGTAGGGTCGAGATTTGGGTCACGTCAGTGGTGTAGTGTGGTGACCTGCAGGGTCGAGTGTTGGGTCACGTCAGTGGTGTGGTGTCCTGTAGGGGTCGAGTGTTGGGTCACGTCAGTGGTGTGGTGTGGTGACCTGCAGGGTCGAGTGTTGGGTCACGTCAGTGGTGGTGTGGTGACCTGCAGGGTCGAGTGTTGGTTCACGTCAGTGGTTTGGTGTGGTGACCTGCAGGGTTGAGTGTTGGGTCACGTCAGTGGTGTGGTGACCTGCAGGGTCGAGTGTTGGGTCACGTCAGTGGTGTGGTGACCTGCAGGGTCGAGTGTTGGGTCACATCAGTGGTGTGGGTGTGGTGACCTGCAGGGTCGAAGTGTTGGGTCAGGTCAGTAGTGTGGTGTCCTGTAGGGTTGAGTGTTAGGTCAACGTCAGTAGTGTGGTGTCCTGTAGCGCCAAGTGTTGGGTCAGGTCAGTGGTGTGGTGACCTGCAGGGTCGAGTGTTGGGTCACGTTAGTGGTGTGGTGTCCTGTAGGGTCGAGTGTTGGGTCATGTCAGTGGTGTGGTGTCCTGTAAGGTCGAGTGTTGGGTCAGGTCAGTGGTGTGGTGTCCTGTAGGGTCGAGATTTGGGTCACGTCAGTGGTGTGGTGTGGTGACCTGCAGGGTCGAGTGTTGGGTCGCGTAAGTGGTGTGGTGTGGTGACCTGCAGGGTCGAGTGTTGGGTCACGTCAGTGGTGTGGTGACCTGCAGGGTCGAGTGTTGGGTCCGCCAGTGATGTGGTGACCTGCAGGGTCGAGTGATTGGTCACGTCACTGGTGTGGTGTGGTGACCTGCAGGGTCGAGTGTTGGGTCACGTCAGTGGTGTGGTGTCCTATAGGGTCGAGTGTTGGGTCATGTCAGTGGTGTGGTGTCCTGTAAGGTCGAGTGTTGGGTCAGGTCAGTGGTGTGGTGTCCTGTAGGGTAGAATTTTGGGTCACGTCAGTGATGTGGTGTCCTGTAGGGTAGAGTGTTGGGTCAGGTCAGTGGTGTGATGTCCTGTAGGGTCGAGTGTTGGGTCATTTTAGTGGTGTGGTGTCCTGTAGGGTCGAGTGTTGGGTCAAATCAGTGGTGTGGTGTCCTGTAGGGTCGAGTGTTGGGTCACGTCAGTCGTGTGGTGACCTGCAGGGTCGAGTGTTGGGTCACGTCAGTGGTGTGGTGTCCTGTAGGGTCGGTGTTGGGTCACGTCAGTGGTGTGGTGACCTGCAGGGTCGAGTGTTGGGTCACGTCAGTGGTGTGGTGACCTGCAGGGTTGAGTGTTGGGTCACGTCAGTGGTGTGGTGACCTGCAGGGTCGAGTGTTGGGTCACGTCAGTGATGTGTGTGACCTGCAGGGTCGAGTGTTGGTCACATCAGTGGTGTGGTGTGCCTGTAGGGTCGAGTGTTGGGTCAGGTCAGTGGTGTGGTGACCTGCAGGGTTGAGTGTTAGGTCACGTCAGTGGTGTGGTGTCCTGTAGGGTCGAGTGTGGTTCAGTCAGTGGTGTGGTGACCTGCAGGGTCGAGTGTTGGGTCCGTCAGTGGTGTGGTGTGGTGACCTGCAGGGTCGAGTGTTGGTTCACGTCAGTAGTGTGGGTGTCACCTGCAGGAGAGTCGAGTGTTGGAATCACATCACTATTTGTGGTGTGGTGTGTGTCCTGTATGGTCGAGTGTTGGGTCAGGTCAGTGGTGTGGTGACCTGCAGGGTCGAAGTGTTGGGTCACGTCAGTGGTGTGGTGTCCTGTAGGGTCGAGTGTTGGGTCACGTCAGTGGTGTGGTGTCCTGTAGGTTCGAGTGTTGGGTCACGTCAGTGGGTGTGGTGACCTGCAGGGTCGAGTGTTGGGTCACGTCAGTGGTGTGGTGTCCTGCAGGGTCGAGTGTTAGGTCACATCAGTGGTGTGGTGTCCTGTAGGTTCGAGTGTTGGGTCACGTCAGTGGTGTGGTGACCTGCAGAGTCGAGTGTTTGGTAACGTTAGTGGTGTGGTGTCCTGCAGGGTCGAGTGTTGGGTCATGTCAGTGGTGTGGTGTCCTGTAGGGTTGAGTGTTGGTTCACGTCAGTGGTGTTGTGACCTGCAGGGTCGAGTGTTGGGTCATGTCAGTGGTGGTGTGGTGACCTGTAGGGTCGAGTGTTGGGTCACGTCCAGTGGTGTGGTGACCTGTAGGGTCGAGTGTTGGGTCACGTCAGTGGTGTGGTGACCTGCAGGGTCGAGTGTTGGGTCACGTCAGTGGTGTGGTGTGACCTGCAGGGTCGAGTGTTGGGTCACGTCAGTGGTGTGGTGACCTGCAGGATCGAAGTGTTGGGTCACGTCAGTGGTGTGGTGACCTGCAGGGTCGAGTGTTGGGTCACGTCAGTGGTGTGGTGTCCTGCAGGGTCGAGTGTTGGGTCACGTCAGTGGTGTGGTGTCCTGCAGGGTCGAGTGTTGGGTCACGTCAGTGGTGTGGTTGGTGACCTGCAGGGTCGAGTGTTGGGTCACGTCAGTGGTGTGGTGGTGACCTGTAGGGTCGAGTGTTGGGTCACGTCAGTGGTGTGGTGTCCTGTAGGGTCGAGTGTTGGGTCACGTCAGTGGAGTGGTGACCTGCAGGGTCGAGTGTTGGGTCACATCAGTGGTGTGGTGTATCCTGAAGGGTCGAAAGTGTTGGGTCACGTCAGTGGTGTGTGGTGACCTGCAGGGTCGAGTGTTGGGTCACGTCAGTGGTGTGGTGTGGTGACCTGCAGGGTCGAGTGTTGGGTCACGCTAGTGGTGTGGTGACCTGCAGGGTTGAGTGTTGGGTCACGTCAGTGGTGTGGTGACCTGTAGGGTCGAGTGTTGGGTCACGTCAGTGGTGTGGTGTGTGACCTGCAGGGTCGAGTGTTGGGTCAGGTCAGTGGTGTGGTGTCCTGTAGGGTTGAGTGTTGGGTCAGGTCAGTGGTGTAGTGACCTGCAGGGTCGAGTGTTGGGTCACGTCAGTGGTGTGGTGACCTGTAGGGTCGAGTGATGGGTCACGTCAGTGGTGTGGTGTGGTGACCTGCAGGGTCGAGTGTTGGTTCACGTCAGTGGTGTGGTGTCCTGTAGGGTTCGAGTGTTGGGTCACGTCAGTGGTGTGGTGACCTGCAGGGTCGGAGTGTTAGGTCACGTCAGTGGTGTGGTGTCCTGCAGGGTCGAGTTGTCACGTCAGTGGTGTGGTGTCCTGTAGGGTCGAAAGTGTTGGGTCACGTCCAGTGGTGTGGTGACCTGCAGGGTCGAGTGTTGGGTCAGGTCAGTGGTGGTGGTGTCCTGTAGGGTCGAGTGTTGGGTCACGCCAGTGGTGTGGTGTGATGACCTGCAGGGTCGAGTGTTGGGTCACGTCAGTGGTGTGGTGTGGTGACCTGCAGGGTCGAGTGTTGGTTCACGTCAGTGGTGTGGTGACCTGCAGGGTCGAGTGTTGGGTCACGTTAGTGGTGTGGTGACCTGCAGGGTCGAGTGTTGGGTCACGTCAGTGGTGTGGTGTGGTGACCTGCAGGGTCGAGTGTTGGGTCACGTCAGTGGTGTGGTGTCCTGTATGATCGAGTGTTGGGTCAGGTCAGTGGTGTGGTGACCTGCAGGGTCGAGTGTTAGGTCACATCAGTGGTGTGGTGTCCTGTAGGGTCGAGTGTTGGTCACGTCAGTGGTGTGGTGCCTGCAGGGTGAGTGTTGGGTCACGTCAGTGGTGTGGTGACCTGCAGGGTCGAGTGTTGGGTCACGTCAGTGGTGTGGTGTTGACCTGCAGGGTCGAGTGTTGGGTCACGTCAGTGGTGTAGTGTTGACCTGCAGAGTCGAGTGTTGGGTCACGTCAGTGGTGTGGTGACCTGCAGGGTCGAGTGTTGGGTCACGTCAGTGGTGTGGTGACCTGCAGGGTCGAGTGTTGGGTCACGTCAGTGGTGTGGTGTGGACCTGCAGGGTCGAGTGTTGGGTCACGTCAGTGGTGTGGTGACCTGCAGGGTCGAGTGTTGGGTCACGTCAGTGGTGTAGTGACCTGCAGGGTCGAGTGTTGGGTCACGTCAGTGGTGTGGTGTCCTGTAGGGTCGAGTGTTGGGTCACGTCAGTGGTGTGGTGACCTGCAGGGTCGAGTGTTGGGTCACGTCAGTGGTGTGGTGTAGTACCTGCAGGGTCGAGTGTTGGGTCACGTCAGTGGTGTGGTGTACCTGCAGGGTCGAGTGTTGGGTCACGGTCAGTGGTGTGGTGACCTGCAGGGTCGAGTGTTGGGTCACGTCAGTGGTGTGGTGTGGTGACCTGCAGGGTCGAGTGTTGGTTCACGTCAGTGGTGTGGTTGACCTGCAGGGTCGAGTGTTGGGTCACGTCAGTGGTGTGGTGACCTGCAGGGTCGAGTGTTGGGTCAGTCAGTGGTGTGGTGACCTGCAGGGTCGAGTGTTGGGTCACGTCAGTGGTGTGGTGTCCTGCAGGGTCGAGTGTTAGGTCACGTCAGTGGTGTGGTGTCCTGCAGGGTCGAGTGTTGGGTCACGTCAGTGGTGTGGTGACCTGCAGGGTCGAGTGTTGAAGTCACATCAGTGGTGTGGTGTGGTGACCTGCAGGGTCGAGTGTTGGGTCAAGTCAGTGGTGTGGTGACCTGCAGGGTCGAAGTGTTGGGTCAGGTCAGTGGTGTGGTGTCCTGTAGGATCGAGTGTTGGGTCAGGTCAGTGGTGTGGTGACCTGCAGGGTCGAGTGTTGGGTCAGGTCAGTGGTGTGGTGTCCTGTAGGGTCGAGTGTTGGGTCACGTCAGTGGTGTGGTGTTGACCTGCAGGGTCGAGTGTTGGGTCACGTCAGTGGTGTGGTGTGGTGACCTGCAGGGTCGAGTGTTGGTTCACGTTAGTGGTGTGGTGTACCTGCAGGGTCGAGTGTTGGGTCACATCAGTGGTGTGGTGACCTGCAGGGTCGAGTGTTGGGTCACGTCAGTGGTGTGGTGACCTGCAGGGTCGAGTGATGGGTCACGTCAGTGGTGTGGTGACCTGCAGGGTCGAGTGTTGGGTCACGTCAGTGGTGTGGTGACCTGCAGGGTCGAGTGTTGGGTCACGTCAGTGGTGTGGTGTGGTGACCTGCAGGGTCGAGTGTTGGTCACGCCAGTGGTGTGGTGTGGTGACCTGCAGGGTCGAGTGTTGGGTCACGTTAGTGGTGTGGTGACCTGCAGGGTCGAGTGTTGGGTCACATCAGTGGTGTGGTGACCTGCAGGGTCGAGTATAGGGTCACGTCAGTGGTGTGGTGTGGTGAGCTGTAGGGTCGAGTGTTGGGTCAGGTCAGTGGTGTGGTGACCTGCAGGGTCGAGTGTTGGGTCACGTCAGTGGTGTGGTGTCCTGCAGGGTTGAGTGTTGGGTCACGTCAGTGGTGTGGTGTCCTGTAGGGTCGAGTGTTGGGTCAGGTCAGTGGTGTGGTGACCTGCAGGGTCGAGTGTTGGGTCACGTCAGTGGTGTGGTGTCCTGCAGGGTCGAGTGTTGGGTCACGTCAGTGGTGTGGTGTCCTGCAGGGTCGAGTGTTGGGTCACGTCAGTGGTGTGTGTGGTGACCTGCAGGGTCGAGTGTTGGGTCACGTCAGTGGTGTGGTGTGGTGACCTGCAGGGTCGAAGTGTTGGTTCACGTCAGTGGTGTGGTGACCTGCAGGGTTGAGTGTTGGGTCACGATCAGTGGTGTGGTGTTGACCTGCAGGGTCGAGTGTTGGGTCACGTCAGTGGTGTGGTGTGGTGACCTGCAGGGTCGAAGTGTTGGGTCACGTCAGTGGTGTGGTGACCTGCAGGGTCGAGTGTTGGGTCACGTCAGTGGTGTGGTGACCTGCAGGGTCGAGTGTTGGGTCACGTCAGTGGTGTGGTGTGGTGACCTGCAGGGTCGAAGTGTTGGGTCACGTCAGTGGTGTGGTGACCTGCAGGGTCGAGTATTGGGTCAGGTCAGTGGTGTGGTGTCCTGTAGGGTCGAAGTGTTGGGTCACGTCAGTGGTGTGGTGTGTGACCTGCAGGGTCGAGTGTTGGGTCACGTCAGTGGTGTGGTGTCCTGCAGGGTCGAGTGTTGGGTCACGTCAGTGGTGTGGTGTGGTGACCTGCAGGGTCGAGTGTTGGTTCACGTCAGTGGTGTGGTGTGGTGACCTGCAGGGTCGAGTGTTGGGTCACGCCAGTGGTGTGGTGTTGACCTGCAGGGTCGAGTGTTGGGTCACGTCAGTGGTGTGGTGACCTGCAGGGTCGAGTGTTGGGTCACGTCAGTGGTGTGGTGTGGTGACCTGCAGGGTCGAGTGTTGGGTCACGTCAGTGGTGTGGTGTGGTACCTGCAGGGTCAGTGTTGGGTCACGTCAGTGGTGTGGTGACCTGCAGGGTCGAGTGTTGGGTCACGCAGTGGTGTGGTGACTTGCAGGGTCGAGTGTTGGGTCACGTCAGTGGTGTGGTGTGGTGACCTGTAGGGTCGAGTGTTGGGTCACGTCAGTGGTGTGGTGACCTGCAGGGTCGAGTGTTGGGTCACGTCAGTGGTGTGGTGTCCTGCAGGGTCGAGTGTTGGGTCACGTCAGTGGTGTGGTGTCCTGTAGGGTCGAGTGTTGGGTCAGGTCAGTGGTGTGGTGATCTGCAGGGTCGAGTGTTGGGTCACGTTAGTGGTGTGGTGTCCTGTAGGGTCGAGTGTTGGGTCAGGTCAGTGGTGTGGTGTCCTGTAGGGTCGAGTGTTGGGTCACGTCAGTGGTGTGGTGTGGTGACCTGCAGGGTCGAGTGTTGGGTCACGTCAGTGGTGTGGTGTCCTGCAGGGTCGAGTGTTGGGTCACGTCAGTGGTGGGTACCTGCAGGGTTGAGTGTTGGGTCACGTCAGTGGTGTGGTTACCTGCAGGGTCGAGTGTTGGGTCACGTCAGTGGTGTGGTGTCCTGCAGGGTCGAGTGTTGGGTCACGTCTAGTGGTGTGGTGACCTGCAGGGTCGAGTGTTGGGTCACGTCAGTGGTGTGGTGTGTACCTGCAGGGTCGAGTGTTGGGTCACGTCAGTGGTGTGGTGGACCTGCAGGGTCGAGTGTTGGGTCACGTCAGTGGTGTGGTGACCTGCAGGGTCGAGTGTTGGGTCACGTCAGTGGTGTGGTGTGGACCTGCAGGGTCGAGTGTTGGGTCACGTCAGTGGTGTGGTGTGTGACCTGCAGGGTCGAGTGTTGGGTCACGTCAGTGGTGTGGTGTACCTGCAGGGTCGAGTGTTGGGTCACGTCAGTGGTGTGGTGTGACCTGCAGGGTCGAAGTGTTGGGTCACGTCAGTGGTGTGGTGACCTGCAGGGTCGAGTGTTGGGTCACGTCAGTGGTGTGGTGACCTGCAGGGTCGAGTGTTGGGTCACGTCAGTGGTGTGGTGTGGTGACCTGCAGGGTTGAGTGTTGGGTCACGTCAGTGGTGTGGTGACCTGCAGGGTCGAGTGTTGGGTCACGTCAGTGGTGGTGTGGTGACCTGTAGGGTCGAGTGTTGGGTCAAAGTCAGTGGTGTGGTGACCTGCAGGGTCGAGTGTTGGGTCAGGTCAGTGGTGTGGTGTCCTGTAGGATCGGAAAGTGTTAGGTCACGTCAGTGGTGTGGTGTCCTGTAGGGTCGAGTGTTGGGTCACGTCAGTGGTGTGGTGACCTGCAGGGTCGAGTGTTGGGTCACGTTAGTGGTGTGGTGTCCTGCAGGGTCGAGTGTTGGGTCACATCAGTGGTGTGGTGTCCTGTAGGGTCGAGTGTTGGGTCACGTCAGTGGTGTGGTGTGGTGACCTGCAGGGTCGAGTGTTGGGTCACGTCAGTGGTGTGGTGTGCCTGCAGGGTCGAGTGTTGGTTCACGTCAGTGGTGTGGTGTCCTGCAGGGTCGAGTGTTGGTCACGTCAGTGGTGTGGTGACCTGCAGGGTCGAGTGTTGGGTCACGTCAGTGGTGTGGTGGTCCTGCAGGGTCGAGTGTTGGGTCACGTCAGTGGTGTGGTGACCTGCAGGGTCGAGTGTTGGGTCACGTCAGTGGTGTGGTGACCTGCAGGGTCGAGTGTTGGGTCACGTCAGTGGTGTGGTGTCCTGTAGGGTCGAGTGTTGGGTCACGTAGTGGTGTGGTGACCTGCAGGGTCGAGTGTTGGGTCACGTCAGTGGTGTGGTGACCTGCAGGGTCGAGTGTTGGGTCACGTCAGTGGTGTGGTGACCTGCAGGGTCGAGTGTTGGGTCACGTCAGTGGTGTGGTGTGTGACCTGCAGGGTCGAGTGTTGGGTCACGTCAGTGGTGTGGTGACCTGCAGGGTCGAGTGTTGGGTCAGGTCAGTGGTGTGGTGACCTGCAGGGTCGAGTGTTGGGTAACGTCAGTGGTGTGGTGTCCTGCAGGGTCGAGTGTTGGGTCACGTCAGTGGTGTGGTGTCCTGCAGGGTCGAGTGTTGGGTCATGTCAGTGGTGTGGTGTTGACCTGCAGGGTCGAGTGTTGGGTCACGTCAGTGGTGTGGTGTGGTGACCTGCAGGGTCGAGTGTTGGGTCACGTCAGTGGTGTGGTGTCCTGTAGGGTCGAGTGTTGGGTCAGGTCAGTAGTATGGTGTCCTGTAGGGTCGAGTCTTAGGTAACGTCAGTGGTGTGGTGACCTGCAGGGTCGAGTGTTGGGTCACGTCAGTGGTGTGGTGTGTGACCTGCAGGGTCGAGTGTTGGGTCACGTCAGTGGTGTGTGGTGTGTGTGACCTGCAGGGTCGAGTGTTGGGTCACGCCAGTGGTGTGGTGACCTGCAGGGTCGAGTGTTGGGTCACGTCAGTGGTGTGGTGACCTGCAGGGTCGAGTGTTGGGTCACATCAGTGGTGTGGTGTGGTGACCTGCAGGGTCGAGTGTTGGGTCACGTCAGTGGTGTGGTGACCTGCAGGGTCGAGTGTTGGGTCAAGTCAGTGGTGTGGTGTCCTGTAGGGTCGAGTGTTGGGTCACGTCAGTGGTGTGGTGTCCTGCAGGGTCGAGTGTTGGGTCACGTCAGTGGTGTGGTGTGACCTGCAGGGTCGAGTGTTGGGTCACGTCAGTGGTGTGGTGTGTACCTGCAGGGTCGAGTGTTGGGTCACGTCAGTGGTGTGTGTGTGACCTGCAGGGTCGAGTGTTGGGTCACGTCAGTGGTGTGGTGTCCTGCAGGATCGAGTGTTGGGTCACGTCAGTGGTGTGGTGACCTGCAGGGTCGAGTGTTGGGTCACGTCAGTGGTGTGGTGTGCCTGTAGGGTCGAGTGTTGGGTCACGTCAGTGGTGTGGTGTGGTGACCTGCAGGGTCGAGTGTTGGGTCACGTCAGTGGTGTGGTGTACCTGCAGGGTCGAGTGTTGGGTCACGTCAGTGGTGTGGTGTCCTGCAGGGTCGAGTGTTGGGTCACGTCAGTGGTGTGGTGTCCTGCAGGGTCGAGTGTTGGGTCACGTCAGTGGTGTGGTGACCTGCAGGGTCGAGTGTTGGGTCACGTCAGTGGTGTGGTGGACCTGCAGGGTCGAGTGTTGGGTCACGTCAGTGGTGTGGTGACCTGCAGGGTCGAGTGTTGGGTCACGTCAGTGGTGTGGTGTGGTGACCTGCAGGGTCGAGTGTTGGGTCACGTCAGTGGTGTGCTGTGTACCTGCAGGGTCGAGTGTTGGGTCACGTCAGTGGTGTGGTGACCTGCAGGGTCGAAAGTGTTGGGTCACGCCAGTGGAGTGGTGACCTGCAGGGTCGAGTGTTGGGTCAGGTCAGTGGTGTGGTGTCCTGTAGGGTTGAGTGTTGGGTCACGTCAGTGGTGTGGTGTCCTGTAGGGTCGAGTGTTGGGTCAGGTCAGTGGTGTGGTGACCTGCAGGGTCGAGTGTTGGGTCACGTTAGTGGTGTGGTGTTCTGTAGGGTCGAGTGTTGGGTCAGGTCAGTGGTGTGGTGTCCTGTAGGGTCGAGTGTTGGGTCACGTCAGTGGTGTGGTGTGGTGACCTGCAGGGTTGAGTGTTGGTTCACGTCAGTGGTGCGGTGTGGTGACCTGCAAGGACGAGTGTTGGGTCACGTCAATGGTGTGGTGACCTGCAGGGTTGAGTGTTGGGTCACGTCAGTGGTGTGGTGACCTGCAGGGTCGAGTGTTGGGTCACGTCAGTGGTGTGGTGACCTGCAGGGTCGAGTGTTGGGTCACGTCAGTGGTGTGGTGTACCTGCAGGGTCGAGTGTTGGGTCACGTCAGTGGTGTGGTGTACCTGCAGGGTCGAGTGTTGGGTCAAGTCAGTGGTGTGGTGTCCTGTAGGGTCGAGTGTTGGGTCACGTCAGTGGTGGTGACCTGCAGGGTCGAGTGTTGGGTCACGTCAGTGGTGTGGTGTGGTGACCTGCAGGGTCGAGTGTTGGGTCACGTCAGTGGTGTGGTGTGGTGACCTGCAGGGTCGAAGTGTTGGGTCACGTCAGTGGTGTGGTGTGGACCTGCAGGGTCGAGTGTTGGGTCACGTCAGTGGTGTGGTGACCTGCAGGGTTGAGTGTTGGGTCACGTCAGTGGTGTGGTGACCTGCAGGGTCGAGTGTTGGGTCACGTCAGTGGTGTGGGTGTCCTGTAGTGTTCGAGTGTTGGGTCACGTCAGTGGTGTGGTGACCTGCAGGGTCGAGTGTTGGGTCAGGTCAGTGGTGTGGTTGTCCTGTAGGGTCGAGTGTTGGGTCAGGTCAGTGGTGTGGTGTCCTGTAGGGCCGAGTGTTGGGTCAGGTCAGTGGTGTGGTGACCTGCAGGGTTGAGTGTTGGTTCACGTCAGTGGTGTGGTGTGACCTGCAGGGTCGAGTGTTGGGTCACGTCAGTGGTGTGGTGTGTACCTGCAGGGTCGAGTGTTGGGTCACGTCAGTGGTGTGGTGTGGTGACCTGCAGGGTCGAGTGTTGGGTCACGTCAGTGGTGTGGTGTCCTGCAGGGTCGAGTGTTGGGTCAGGTCAGTGGTTTGGTGACCTGCAGGGTTGAGTGTTAGGTCACATCAGTGGTGTAGTGTCCTGTAGGTTCGAGTGTTGGGTCACGTCCAGTGGTGTGGTGTCCTGCAGGGTGAGTGTTGGGTCACGTCAGTGGTGTGGTGACCTGCAGGGTCGAAGTGTTGGGCACGTCAGTGGTGTGGTGACCTGCAGGGTCGAGTGTTGGGTCAGGTCAGTGGTGTGGTGACCTGCAGGGTCGAGTGTTGGGTCACGTCAGTGGTGTGGTGTACCTGTAGGGTCGAGTGTTGGGTCACGTCAGTGGTGTGGTGACCTGTAGGGTCGAAGTGTTGGGTCAGGTCAGTGGTGTGGTGACCTGCAGGGTTGAGTGTTAGGTCACATCAGTGGTGTGGTGTCCTGTAGGGTCGAGTGTTGGGTCACGTCAGTGGTGTGGTGTCCTGCAGGGTCGAGTGTTGGGTCACGCCAGTGGTGTTGTGACCTGCAGGGTCGAGTGTTGGGTCATGTCAGTGGTGTGGTGTCCTGCAGGGTCGAGTGTTAGGTCACGTCAGTGGTGTGGTGTCCTGTAGGGTCGAGTGTTGGGTCACGTCAGTGGTGTGGTGTCCTGTAGGGTCGAGTGTTGGGTCATGTCAGTGGTGTGGTGTCCTGTAGGGTCGAGTGTTGGGTCACGTCAGTGGTGTGGTGTAGTGACCTGCAGGGTCGAGTGTTGGTTCACGTCTGTGGTGTGGTGTGGTGACCTGCAGGGTTGAGTGTTGGGTCACGTCAGTGGTGTGGTGACCTGCAGGGTTGAGTGTTGGGTCACGTCAGTGGTGTGGTGACCTGCAGGGTCGAGTGTTGGGTCACGTCAGTGGTGTGGTTGTGACCTGCAGGGTCGAGTGTTGGGTCACGCCAGTGGTGTGGTGTGACCTGTAGGGTCGAGTGTTGGGTCAGGTCAGTGGTGTGGTGTCCTGTATGGTCGAGTGTTGGGTCACGTCAGTGGTGTGTGACCTGCAGGGTCGAGTGTTGGGTCACGTCAGTGGTGTGGTGTACCTGCAGGGTCTAGTGTTGGGTCACGTCAGTGGTGTGGTGTTACCTGCAGGGTCGAAGTGTTGGTTCACGTCAGTGGTGTGGTGGGTGACCTGCAGGGTCGAGTGTTGGGTCACGTCAGTGGTGTGGTGACCTGCAGGGTCGAGTGTTGGGTCACGTCAGTGGTGTGGTGTCCTGTAGGGTCGAGTGTTGGGTCACGTCAGTGGTGTGGTGTGGTGACCTGCAGGGTCGAGTGTTGGGTCACGTCAGTGGTGTGGTGTCCTGCAGGGTCGAGTGTTGGGTCACGTTAGTGGTGTGGTGACCTGCAGGGTCGAGTGTTGGGTCACATCAGTGGTGTGGTGTGTGTCCTGTAGGGTCGAGTGTTGGGTCACGGTCAGTGGTGCGGTGTCCTGCAGAGTCGAGTGTTGGGTCAAGTCAGTGGTGTGGTGTCCTGCAGGGTCGAGTGTTGGGTCACGTCAGTGGTGTGGTGTCCTGCAGGGTCGAGTGTTGGGTCACGTCAGTGGTGTGGGTGACCTGCAGGGTCGAGTGTTGGGTCACGTTAGTGGTGTGGTGTCCTGCAGGGTCGAGTGTTTGGTCACGTCAGTGGTGTGGTTACCTGCAGGGTTGAAGTGTTGGGTCAGGTCAGTTGTGTGGTGTCCTGATCGAGTGTTGGGTCAGGTCATTGGTGTGGTGTCCTGTAGGGTCGAAGTGTTGGGTCACGTCAGTGGTGTGGTGACCTGCAGAGTCGAGTGTTTGGTAACGTTAGTGGTGTGGTGTCCTGCAGGGTCGAGTGTTGGGTCACGTCAGTGGTGTGGTGTCCTGTAGGGTCGAGTGTTGGGTCACGTCAGTGGTGTGGTGGTGACCTGCAGGGTCGAGTGTTGGGTCACGTTAGTGGTGTGGTTCCTGCAGGGTCGAGTGTTGGGTCACGTCAGTGGTGTGGTGAGCTGCAGGGTCGAGTGTTGGGTCACGTCAGTGGTGTGGTGACCTGCAGGGTCGAGTGTTGGGTCACGTCAGTGGTGTGGTGACCTGCAGGGTCGAGTGTTGGGTCACGTTAGTGGTGTGGTGACCTGCAGGGTCGAGTGTTGGTTCACGTCAGTGGTGTAGTGACCTGCAGGGTCGAGTGTTGGGTCATGTCAGTGGTTCGGTGTGTTGACCTGCAGGGTCGAGTGTTGGGTCACGTCAGTGGTGTGGTGACCTGCAGGGTCAAGTGTTGGGTCAAGTCAGTGATGTGGTGACCTGCAGGGTCGAGTGTTGGGTCACGTCAGTGGTGTGGTGTACCTGCAGGGTCGAGTGTTGGGTCACGTCAGTGGTGTGGTGTGGTGACCTGCAGGGTCGAGTGTTGGGTCACGTCAGTGGTGTGGTGACCTGTAGGGTCGAGTGTTGGGTCAGGTCAGTGGTGTGGTGTCCTGTAGGGTCGAGTGTTGGGTCACGTCAGTGGTGTGGTGTCCTGCAGGGTCGAGTGTTGGGTCACGTCAGTGGTGTGTGGTGACCTGCAGGGTCGAGTGTTGGGTCACGTCAGTGGTGTGGTGTGGTGACCTGCAGGGTCGAGTGTTGGGTCACGTCAGTGGTGTGGTGACCTGCAGGGTCGAGTGTTGGGTCAGGTCAGTGGTGGTGTCCTGTAGGGTCGAGTGTTGGGTCACGTCAGTGGTGTGGTGACCTGCAGGGTCGAGTGTTGGGTCACGTCAGTGGTGTGGTGTGACCTGTAGGGTCGAGGTGTTGGGTCACGTCAGTGGTGTGGTGTGTGACCTGCAGGGTCGAGTGTTGGGTCACGCCAGTGGTGTGGTGACCTGCAGGGTCGAGTGTTGGGTCACGTCAGTGGTGTGGTGACCTGCAGGGTCGAGTGTTGGGTCACGTCAGTGGTGTGGTGTGTGACCTGCAGGGTCGAGTGTTGGGTCACGTCAGTGGTGTGGTGTCCTGCAGGGTCGAGTGTTGGGTCACGTCAGTGGTGTGGTGACCTGCAGGGTCGAGTGTTGGGTCACGTCAGTGGTGTGGTGTGTGACCTGCAGGGTCGAGTGTTGGGTCACGTCAGTGGTGTGGTGGTGACCTGCAGGGTCGAGTGTTGGGTCACGTCAGTGGTGTGGTGACCTGCAGGGTCGAGTGTTGGGTCACGTCAGTGGTGTGGTGTACCTGCAGGGTCGAGTGTTGGGTCACGTCAGTGGTGTGGTGACCTGCAGGGTCGAGTGTTGGGTCAGGTCAGTGGTGTGGTGTCCTGCAGGGTCGAGTGTTGGGTCACGCCAGTGGTGTGTGTGGTGACCTGCAGGGTCGAGTGTTGGGTCACGTCAGTGGTGTGGTGTGGTTACCTGCAGTGTCGAGTGTTGGGTCACATCAGTGGTGTGGTGTCCTGTAGGGTCGAGTGTTGGTCAGGTCAGTGGTGTGGTGTCCTGTAGGGTCGAGTGTTGGGTCACGTCAGTGGTGTGGTGTGGTGACCTGCAGGGTCGAGTGTTGGGTCACGTCAGGTATGTAGTGACCTGCAGGGTCGAGTGTTGGGTCATGTCAGTGGTGTGGTGTCCTGTAGGGTCGAGTGTTAGGTCACGTCAGTGGTGTGGTGTCCTGTAGGGTCGAGTGTTGGGTCAGGTCAGTGGTGTGGTGACCTGCAGGGTCGAGTGTTGGGTCGACGTTAGTGGTGTGGTGTCCTGCAGGGTCGAGTGTTGGGTCAGGTCAGTGGTGTGGTGTCCTGTAGGGTCGAGTGTTGGGTCACGTCAGTGGTGTGGTGACCTGCAGGGTCGAGTGTTGGGTCACGTCAGTGGTGTGGTGTGGTGACCTGCAGGGTCGAGTGTTGGGTCACGTCAGTGGTGTGGTGTCCTGTAGGTTCGAGTGTTGGGTCACGTCAGTGGTGTGGTGACCTGCAGAGTCGAGTGTTTGGTAACGTTAGTGGTGTGGTGTCCTGCAGGGTCGAGTGTTGGGTCAGGTCAGTGGTTTGGTGACCTGCAGGGTCGAGTGTTGGGTCACGTCAGTGGTGTGGTGTGGTGACCTGCAGGGTCGAGTGTTGGTTCACGTCAGTGGTGTGGTGTGGTGACCTGCAGGGTCGAGTGTTGGGTCACGTCAGTGGTGTGGTGACCTGCAGGGTCGAGTGTTGGGTCACGTCAGTGGTGTGGTGACCTGCAGGGTCGAGTGTTGGGTCACGTCAGTGGTGTGGTGTCCTGTATGATCGAGTGTTGTGTCACGTCAGTGGTTTGGTGACCTGCAGGGTTGAGTGTTAGGTCACGCCAGTGGTGTGTGGTGACCTGTAGGGTCGAGTGTTGGGTCATGTCAGTGGTGTGGTGTCCTTAGGGTCGAGTGTTGGGTCAGGTCAGTGGTGTGGTGACCTGCAGGGTCGAGTGTTGGGTCATGTCAGTGGTGTGGTGTCCTGCAGGGTCGAGTGTTGGGTCAGGTCAGTGGTGTGGTGTCCTGTAGGGTTGAGTGTTGGGTCACGTCAGTGGTGTGGTGACCTGCAGGGTCGAGTGTTGGGTCAAGTTAGTTGTGTGGTGTCCTGTAGGGTCGAGTGTTGGGTCAGGTCAGTGGTGTGTGTCCTGTAGGGTCGAGTGTTGGGTCATGTCAGTGGTGTGGTGTAGTGACCTGCAGGGTCGAGTGTTGGTTCACGTCAGTGGTGTGGTGTGGTGACCTGCAGGGTCGAGTGTTGGGTCACGTCAGTGGTGTGGTGACCTGCAGGGTTGAGTGTTGTGTCACGTCAGTGGTGTGGTGACCTGCAGGGTCGATTGATGGGTCACGTCAGTGGTGTGGTCTGGTGACCTGCAGGGTCGAGTGTTGGGTCACGTCAGTGGTGTGGTGTCCTGTATGATCGAGTGTTGGGTCAGGTCAGTGGTTTGGTGACCTGCAGGGTTGAGTGTTAGGTCAAATCAGTGGTGTGGTGTCCTGTAGGGTCGAGTGTTGGGTCACGTCAGTGGTGTGGTGACCTGCAGGGTCAAGTGTTGGGTCACGTCAGTGGTGTGGTGTGGTGACCTGCAGGGTCGAGTGTTGGTTCACGTCAGTGGTGTGGTGTGGTGACCTGCAGGGTCAAGTGTTGGGTCAGGTCAGTGGTGTGGTTACCTGCAGGGTTGAGTGTTGGGTCAAGTCAGTAGTGTGGTGTCCTGTAGATCGAGTGTTGTGTCAGGTCAGTGGTTTGGTGACCTGCAGGGTTGAGTGTTAGGTCACATCAGTGGTGTGGTGTCCTGTAGGGTCGAGTGTTGGGTCATGTCAGTGGTGTGGTGTCCTCTAGGGTCGAGTGTTGGGTCACGTCAGTGGAGTTGTGACCTGCAGAGTCGAGTGTTGGGTCATGTTAGTGGTGTGGTGTCCTGCAGGGTCGAGTGTTGGGTCAGGTCAGTGGTGTGGTGTCCTGTAGGGTTGAGTGTTGGGTCACGTCAGTGGTGTAGTGACCTGCAGGGTCGAGTGTTGGGTCATGTCAGTGGTGTGGTGTCCTGTAGGGTCGAGTGTTGGGTCACGTCAGTGGTGTGGTGTAGTGACCTGCAGGGTCGAGTGTTGGTTCACGTCTGTGGTGTGGTGTGGTGACCTGCAGGGTTGAGTGTTGGGTCACGTCAGTGGTGTGCTGGTGACCTGCAGGGTTGGAGTGTTGGGTCACGTCAGTGGTGTGGTGACCTGCAGGGTCGAGTGATGGGTCACGCCAGTGGTGTGGTGTGGTGACCTGCAGGGTCGAAAGTGTTGTTTCACGTCAGTGGTGTGGTGTGGGACCTGCAGGGTCGAGTGTTGGGTCATGTCAGTGGTGTGGTGTCCTGCAGGGTTGAGTGTTGGTCACGTCAGTGGTGTAGTGACCTGCAGGGTCGAGTGTTGGGTCATGTCAGTGGTGTGGTGTGGTGACCTGCAGGGTCGAGTGTTGGGTCACGTCAGTGGTGTGGTGACCTGCAGGGTCGTGTGTTGGGTCACGTCAGTGGTGTGGTGAGTGACCTGCAGGGTCGATTGTTGGGTCACGTCAGTGGTGTGGTGTTGACCTGCAGGGTCGAGTGTTGGGTCACGCCAGTGGTGTGGGTGACCTGCAGGGTCGAGTGTTGGTCAGGTCAGTGGTGTGGTGTCCTGTAGGGTCGAGTGTTAGGTCACGTCAGTGGTGTGGTGTCCTGTAGGGTCGAGTCTTGGGTCAAGTCAGTGGTGTGGTGACCTGCAGGGTCGAGTGTTGGGTCAAGTTAGATTTGTGGTGTCCTGTAGGGTCGAGTGTTGGGTCAGGTCAGTGGTGTGGTGTCCTGTAGGGTCGAGTGTTGGGTCATGTCAGTGGTGTGGTGTAGTGACCTGCAGGGTCGAGTGTTGGTTCACGTCAGTGGTGTGGTGTGGTGACCTGCAGGGTCGAGTGTTGGGTCACGTCAGTGGTGTGGTGTGGTGACCTGCAGGGTTGAGTGTTGGGTCAAGTCAGTAGTGTGGTGTCCTGTATGATCGAGTGTTGTGTCAGGTCAGTGGTTTGGTGACCTGCAGGGTTGAGTGTTAGGTCACATCAGTGGTGTGGTGTCCTGTAGGGTCGAGTGTTGGGTCATGTCAGTGGTGTGGTGTCCTCTAGGGTCGAGTGTTGGGTCACGTCAGTGGAGTTGTGACCTGCAGAGTCGAGTGTTGGGTCATGTTAGTGGTGTGGTGTCCTGCAGGGTCGAGTGTTGGGTCAGGTCAGTGGTGTGGTGTCCTGTAGGGTTGAGTGTTGGGTCACGTCAGTGGTGTAGTGACCGGCAGGGTCGAGTGTTGGGTCATGTCAGTGGTTTGGTGTCCTGTAGGGTCGAGTGTTGGGTCACGTCAGTGGTGTGGTGTAGTGACCTGCAGGGTCGAGTGTTGGTTCACGTCTGTGGTGTGGTGTGGTGACCTGCAGGGTTGAGTGTTGGGTCATGTCAGTGGTGTGGTGACCTGCAGGGTTGAGTGTTGGGTCACGTCAGTGGTGTGGTGACCTGCAGGGTCGAGTGATGGGTCACGTCAGTGGTGTGGTGTGGTGACCTCCAGGGTCGAGTGTTGGGTCACGTCAGTGGTGTGGTGTCCTGTATGATCGAGTGTTGGGTCAGGTCAGTGGTTTGGTGACCTGCAGGGTTGAGTGTTAGGTACATCAGTGGTGTGGTGACCTGCAGGGTCTAGTGTTGGAGTCACGTCAGTGGTGTGGGTGTGGTGACCTGCAGGGTCGAGTGTTGGTTCATGTCAGTGGTGTGGTGTGGTGGCCTGCAGGGTCGAGTGTTGGGTCACGTCAGTGGTGTGGTTACCTGCAGGGTTGAGTGTTGGGTCAGGTCAGTTGTGTGGTGTCCTGTATGATCGAGTGTTGGGTCAGGTCATTGGTGTGGTGTCCTGTAGGGTCGAGTGTTGGGTCACGTCAGTGGTGTGGTGACCTGCAGAGTCGAGTGTTGGGTCACGTTAGTGGTGTGGTGTCCTGTAGGGTCGAGTGTTAGGTCACATCAGTGGTGTGGTGTCCTGTAGGGTCGAGTGTTGGGTCACGTCAGTGGTGCGGTGACCTGCAGAGTCGAGTGTTGGGTCACGTTAGTGGTGTGGTGTCCTGCAGGGTCGAGTGTTGGGTCACATCAGTGGTGTGGTGTCCTGTAGGGTCGAGTGTTGGGTCACGTCAGTGGTGTGGTGACCTGCAGAGTCGAGTGTTGGGTCACGTTAGTGGTGTGATGTCCTGCAGGGTCGAGTGTTTGGTCACGTCAGTGCTGTGGTGACCTGCAGGGTCGAGTGTTGGGTCACGTCAGTGGTATAGTGACCTGCAGGGTCGAGTGTTGGGTCATGTCAGTGGTGTGATGTGGTGACCTGCAGGGTCAAGTGATGGGTCACGTTAGTGGTGTGGTAACCTGCAGGGTCGAGTGTTGGGTCAAGTCAGTGGTGTGGTGACCTGCAGGGTCGAGTGTTGTGTCACGTCAGTGGTGTGGTGACCTGCAGGGTCGAGTGTTGGGTCACGTAAGTGGTGTGGTGTGGTGTGGTGACCTGCAGGGTTGAGTGTTGGTTCACGTCAGTGGTGTGGTTTGGTGACCTGCAGGGTCGAGTGTTGGGTCATGTCAGTGGTGTGGTGTCCTGTAGGGTCGAGTGTTGGGTCAGGTCAGTGGTGTGGTGTCCTGCAGGGGTCGAGCGTTGGGTCACGGCAGTGGTGTGGTGTGCGACCTGCAGGGTCGAGTGTTGGTTCAAGTCAGTGGTGTGGTGTGGGACCTGCAGAGTCGAGTGTTGGGTCACGGCAGTGGTGTGGTGACCTGCAGGGTCGAGTGTTGGGTCACGTCAGAGGTGTGGTGTAGTGACCTGCAGGGTCGAGTGTTGTTTCACGTCAGTGGTGTGGTGTGGTGACCTGCAGGGTCGAGTGTTGGGTCATGTCAGTGGTGTGGTGTCCTGCAGGGTCGAGTGTTGGATCACGTCAGTGGTGTAGTGACCTGCAGGGTCGAGTGTTGGGTCATGTCAGTGGTGTGGTGTGGTGACCTGCAGGGTCGAGTGTTGGGTCACGTCAGTGGTGTGGTGACCTGCAGGGTCGTGTGTTGGGTCACGTCAGTGGTGTGGTGACCTGCAGGGTCGATTGTTGGGTCAAGTCAGTGGTGTGGTGACCTGCAGGGTCGAGTGTTGGGTCACGCCAGTGGTGTGGTGACCTGCAGGGTCGAGTGTTGGTTCAGGTCAGTGGTGTGGTGTCCTGTAGGGTAGAGTGTTAGGTCACGTCAGTGGTGTGGTGTCCTGTAGGGTTGAGTCTTGGGTCAAGTCAGTGGTGTGGTGACCTGCAGGGTCGAGTGTTGGGTCAAGTTAGATTTGTGGTGTCCTGTAGGGTCGAGTGTTGGGTCAGGTCAGTGGTGTGGTGTCCTGTAGGGTCGAGTGTTGGGTCATGTCAGTGGTGTGGTGTAGTGACCTGCAGGGTCGAGTGTTGGTTCACGTCAGTGGTGTGGTGTGGTGACCTGCAGGGTCGAGTGTTGGGTCACGTCAGTGGTGTGGTGACCTGCAGGGTTGAGTGTTGGGTCACGTCAGTGGTGTGGTGACCTGCAGGGTCGAGTGATGGGTCACGTCAGTGGTGTGGTCTGGTGACCTGCAGGGTCGAGTGTTGGGTCACGTCAGTGGTGTGGTGTCCTGTATGATCGAGTGTTGGGTCAGGTCAGTGGTTTGGTGACCTGCAGGGTTGAGTGTTAGGTCAAATCAGTGGTGTGGTGTCCTGTAGGGTCGAGTGTTGGGTCACGTCAGTGGTGTGGTGACCTGCAGGGTCGAGTGTTGGGTCACGTCAGTGGTGTGGTGTGGTGACCTGCAGGGTCGAGTGTTGGTTCACGTCAGTGGTGTGGTGTGGTGACCTGCAGGGTCAAGTGTTGGGTCAGGTCAGTGGTGTGGTTACCTGCAGGGTTGAGTGTTGGGTCAAGTCAGTAGTGTGGTGTCCTGTATGATCGAGTGTTGTGTCAGGTCAGTGGTTTGGTGACCTGCAGGGTTGAGTGTTAGGTCACATCAGTGGTGTGGTGTCCTGTAGGGTCGAGTGTTGGGTCATGTCAGTGGTGTGGTGTCCTCTAGGGTCGAGTGTTGGGTCACGTCAGTGGAGTTGTGACCTGCAGAGTCGAGTGTTGGGTCATGTTAGTGGTGTGGTGTCCTGCAGGGTCGAGTGTTGGGTCAGGTCAGTGGTGTGGTGTCCTGTAGGGTTGAGTGTTGGGTCACGTCAGTGGTGTAGTGACCTGCAGGGTCGAGTGTTGGGTCAAGTTAGTTTTGTGGTGTCCTGTAGGGTCGAGTGTTGGGTCAGGTCAGTGGTGTGGTGTCCTGTAGGGTCGAGTGTTGGGTCATGTCAGTGGTGTGGTGTAGTGACCTGCAGGGTCGAGTGTTGGTTCACGTCAGTGGTGTGCTGTGGTGACCTGCAGGGTCGAGTGTTGGGTCACGTCAGTGGTGTGGTGACCTGCAGGGTCGAGTGTTGGGTCACGCCAGTGGTGTGGTGACCTGCAGGGTCGAGTGTTGGTTCAGGTCAGTGGTGTGGTGTCCTGTAGGGTAGAGTGTTAGGTCACGTCAGTGGTGTGGTGTCCTGTAGGGTTGAGTCTTGGGTCAAGTCAGTGGTGTGGTGACCTGCAGGGTCGAGTGTTGGGTCAAGTTAGATTTGTGGTGTCCTGTAGGGTCGAGTGTTGGGTCAGGTCAGTGGTGTGGTGTCCTGTAGGGTCGAGTGTTGGGTCATGTCAGTGGTGTGGTGTAGTGACCTGCAGGGTCGAGTGTTGGTTCACGTCAGTGGTGTGGTGTGGTGACCTGCAGGGTCGAGTGTTGGGTCACGTCAGTGGTGTGGTGACCTGCAGGGTCGAGTGTTGGGTCACGCCAGTGGTGTGGTGACCTGCAGGGTCGAGTGATGGGTCACGCCAGTGGTGTGGTCTGGTGACCTGCAGGGTCGAGTGTTGGGTCACGTCAGTGGTGTGGTGTCCTGTATGATCGAGTGTTGGGTCAGGTCAGTGGTTTGGTGACCTGCAGGGTTGAGTGTTAGGTCAAATCAGTGGTGTGGTGTCCTGTAGGGTCGAGTGTTGGGTCACGTCAGTGGTGTGGTGACCTGCAGGGTCGAGTGTTGGGTCACGTCAGTGGTGTGGTGTGGTGACCTGCAGGGTCGAGTGATGGTTCACGTCAGTGGTGTGGTGTGGTGACCTGCAGGGTCAAGTGTTGGGTCAGGTCAGTGGTGTGGTTACCTGCAGGGTTGAGTGTTGGGTCAAGTCAGTAGTGTGGTGTCCTGTATGATCGAGTGTTGTGTCAGGTCAGTGGTTTGGTGACCTGCAGGGTTGAGTGTTAGGTCACATCAGTGGTGTGGTGACCTGTAGGGTCGAGTGTTGGGTCATGTCAGTGGTGTGGTGTCCTCTAGGGTCGAGTGTTGGGTCACGTCAGTGGAGTTGTGACCTGCAGAGTCGAGTGTTGGGTCATGTTAGTGGTGTGGTGTCCTGCAGGGTCGAGTGTTGGGTCAGGTCAGTGGTGTGGTGTCCTGTAGGGTTGAGTGTTGGGTCACGTCAGTGGTGTAGTGACCTGCAGGGTCGAGTGTTGGGTCAAGTTAGTTTTGTGGTGTCCTGTAGGGTCGAGTGTTGGGTCAGGTCAGTGGTGTGGTGTCCTGTAGGGTCGAGTGTTGGGTCATGTCAGTGGTGTGGTGTAGTGACCTGCAGGGTCGAGTGTTGGTTCACGTCAGTGGTGTGGTGTGGTGACCTGCAGGGTCGAGTGTTGGGTCACGTCAGTGGTGTGGTGACCTGCAGGGTTGAGTGTTGGGTCACGTCAGTGGTGTGGTGACCTGCAGGGTCGAGTGATGGGTCACGTCAGTGGTGTGGTCTGGTGACCTGCAGGGTCGAGTGTTGGGTCACGTCAGTGGTGTGGTGTCCTGTATGATCGAGTGTTGGGTCAGGTCAGTGGTTTGGTGACCTGCAGGGTTGAGTGTTAGGTCAAATCAGTGGTGTGGTGTCCTGTAGGGTCGAGTGTTGGGTCACGTCAGTGGTGTGGTGACCTGCAGGGTCGAGTGTTGGGTCACGTCAGTGGTGTGGTGTGGTGACCTGCAGGGTCGAGTGTTGGTTCACGTCAGTGGTGTGGTGTGGTGACCTGCAGGGTTGAGTGTTGGGTCAAGTCAGTAGTGTGGTGTCCTGTATGATCGAGTGTTGTGTCAGGTCAGTGGTTTGGTGACCTGCAGGGTTGAGTGTTAGGTCACATCAGTGGTGTGGTGTCCTGTAGGGTCGAGTGTTGGGTCATGTCAGTGGTGTGGTGTCCTCTAGGGTCGAGTGTTGGGTCACGTCAGTGGAGTTGTGACCTGCAGAGTCGAGTGTTGGGTCATGTTAGTGGTGTGGTGTCCTGCAGGGTCGAGTGTTGGGTCACGTCAGTGGTGGTCCTGTAGGGTTGAGTGTTGGGTAACGTCAGTGGTGTAGTGACCTGCAGGGTCGAGTGTTGGGTCATGTCAGTGGTTTGGTGTCCTGTAGGGTCGAGTGTTGGGTCACGTCAGTGGTGTGGTGTAGTGACCTGCAGGGTCGAGTGTTGGTTCACGTCTGTGGTGTGGTGTGGTGACCTGCAGGGTTGAGTGTTGGGTCATGTCAGTGGTGTGGTGACCTGCAGGGTTGAGTGTTGGGTCACGTCAGTGGTGTGGTGACCTGCAGGGTCGAGTGATGGGTCACGTCAGTGGTGTGGTGTGGTGACCTGCAGGGTCGAGTGTTGGGTCACGTCAGTGGTGTGGTGTCCTGTATGATCGAGTGTTGGGTCAGGTCAGTGGTTTGGTGACCTGCAGGGTTGAGTGTTAGGTCACATCAGTGGTGTGGTGACCTGCAGGGTCTAGTGTTGGGTCACGTCAGTGGTGTGGTGTGGTGACCTGCAGGGTCGAGTGTTGGTTCATGTCAGTGGTGTGGTGTGGTGGCCTGCAGGGTCGAGTGTTGGGTCACGTCAGTGGTGTGGTTACCTGCAGGGTTGAGTGTTGGGTCAGGTCAGTTGTGTGGTGTCCTGTATGATCGAGTGTTGGGTCAGGTCATTGGTGTGGTGTCCTGTAGGGTCGAGTGTTGGGTCACGTCAGTGGTGTGGTGACCTGCAGAGTCGAGTGTTGGGTCACGTTAGTGGTGTGGTGTCCTGCAGGGTCGAGTGTTAGGTCACATCAGGAGTGTGGTGTCCTGTAGGGTCGAGTGTTGGGTCACGTCAGTGGTGCGGTGACCTGCAGAGTCGAGTGTTGGGTCACGTTAGTGGTGTGGTGTCCTGCAGGGTCGAGTGTTGGGTCACATCAGTGGTGTGGTGTCCTGTAGGGTCGAGTGTTGGGTCACGTCAGTGGTGTGGTGACCTGCAGAGTCGAGTGTTGGGTCACGTTAGTGGTGTGATGTCCTGCAGGGTCGAGTGTTTGGTCACGTCAGTGCTGTGGTGACCTGCAGGGTCGAGTGTTGGGTCACGTCAGTGGTATTGTGACCTGCAGGGTCGAGTGTTGGGTCATGTCAGTGGTGTGATGTGGTGACCTGCAGGGTCAAGTGATGGGTCACGTTAGTGGTGTGGTAACCTGCAGGGTCGAGTGTTGGGTCAAGTCAGTGGTGTGGTGACCTGCAGGGTCGAGTGTTGTGTCACGTCAGTGGTGTGGTGACCTGCAGGGTCGAGTGTTGGGTCACGTAAGTGGTGTGGTGTGGTGTGGTGACCTGCAGGGTTGAGTGTTGGTTCACGTCAGTGGTGTGGTTTGGTGACCTGCAGGGTCGAGTGTTGGGTCATGTCAGTGGTGTGGTGTCCTGTAGGGTCGAGTGTTGGGTCAGGTCAGTGGTGTGGTGTCCTGCAGGGTCGAGTGTTGGGTCACGGCAGTGGTGTGGTGTAGTGACCTGCAGGGTCGAGTGTTGGTTCACGTCAGTGGTGTGGTGTGGTGACCTGCAGAGTCGAGTGTTGGGTCACGGCAGTGGTGTGGTGACCTGCAGGGTCGAGTGTTGGGTCACGTCAGAGGTGTGGTGTAGTGACCTGCAGGGTCGAGTGTTGTTTCACGTCAGTGGTGTGGTGTGGTGACCTGCAGGGTCGAGTGTTGGGTCATGTCAGTTGTGTGGTGTCCTGCAGGGTCGAGTGTTGGATCACGTAAGTGGTGTAGTGACCTGCAGGGTCGAGTGTTGGGTCATGTCAGTGGTGTGGTGTGGTGACCTGCAGGGTCGAGTGTTGGGTCACGTCAGTGGTGTGGTGACCTGCAGGGTCGTGTGTTGGGTCACGTCAGTGGTGTGGTGACCTGCAGGGTCGATTGTTGGGTCAAGTCAGTGGTGTGGTGACCTGCAGGGTCGAGTGTTGGGTCACGCCAGTAGTGTGGTGACCTGCAGGGTCGAGTGTTGGTTCAGGTCAGTGGTGTGGTGTCCTGTAGGGTAGAGTGTTAGGTCACGTCAGTGGTGTGGTGTCCTGTAGGGTTGAGTCTTGGGTCAAGTCAGTGGTGTGGTGACCTGCAGGGTCGAGTGTTGGGTCAAGTTAGATTTGTGGTGTCCTGTAGGGTCGAGTGTTGGGTCAGGTCAGTGGTGTGGTGTCCTGTAGGGTCGAGTGTTGGGTCATGTCAGTGGTGTGGTGTAGTGACCTGCAGGGTCGAGTGTTGGTTCACGTCAGTGGTGTGGTGTGGTGACCTGCAGGGTCGAGTGTTGGGTCACGTCAGTGGTGTGGTGACCTGCAGGGTTGAGTGTTGGGTCACGTCAGTGGTGTGGTGACCTGCAGGGTCGAGTGATGGGTCACGTCAGTGGTGTGGTCTGGTGACCTGCAGGGTCGAGTGTTGGGTCACGTCAGTGGTGTGGTGTCCTGTATGATCGAAGTGTTGGGTCAGGTCAGTGGTTTGGTGACCTGCAGGGTTGAGTGTTAGGTCAAATCAGTGGTGTGGTGTCCTGTAGGGTCGAGTGTTGGGTCACGTCAGTGGTGTGGTGACCTGCAGGGTCGAGTGTTGGGTCACGTCAGTGGTGTGGTGTGGTGACCTGCAGGGTCGAGTGTTGGTTCACGTCAGTGGTGTGGGTGTGGTGACCTGCAGGGTCAAGTGTTGGGTCAGGTCAGTGGTGTGGTTACCTGCAGGGTTGAGTGTTGGGTCAAGTCAGTAGTGTGGTGTCCTGTATGATCGAGTGTTGTGTCAGGTCAGTGGTTTGGTGACCTGCAGGGTTGAGTGTTAGGTCACATCAGTGGTGTGGTGTCCTGTAGGGTCGAGTGTTGGGTCATGTCAGTGGTGTGGTGTCCTCTAGGGTCGAGTGTTGGGTCACGTCAGTGGAGTTGTGACCTGCAGAGTCGAGTGTTGGGTCATGTTAGTGGTGTGGTGTCCTGCAGGGTCGAGTGTTGGGTCAGGTCAGTGGTGTGGTGTCCTGTAGGGTTGAGTGTTGGGTCACGTCAGTGGTGTAGTGACCTGCAGGGTCGAGTGTTGGGTCAAGTTAGTTTTGTGGTGTCCTGTAGGGTCGAGTGTTGGGTCAGGTCAGTGGTGTGGTGTCCTGTAGGGTCGAGTGTTGGGTCATGTCAGTGGTGTGGTGTAGTGACCTGCAGGGTCGAGTGTTTGTTCACGTCAGTGGTGTGGTGTGGTGACCTGCAGGGTCGAGTGTTGGGTCACGTCAGTGGTGTGGTGACCTGCAGGGTTGAGTGTTGTGTCACGTCAGTGGTGTGGTGACCTGCAGGGTCGAGTGATGGGTCACGTCAGTGGTGTGGTCTGGTGACCTGCAGGGTCGAGTGTTGGGTCACGTCAGTGGTGTGGTGTCCTGTATGATCGAGTGTTGGGTCAGGTCAGTGGTTTGGTGACCTGCAGGGTTGAGTGTTAAGGTCAAATCAGTGGTGTGGTGTCCTGTAGGGTCGAGTGTTGGGTCACGTCAGTGGTGTGGTGACCTACAGGGTCGAGTGTTGGGTCACGTCAGTGGTGTGGTGTGGTGACCTGCAGGGTCGAGTGTTGGTTCACTTCAGTGGTGTGGTGTGGTGACCTGCAGAGTCAAGTGTTGGGTCAGGTCAGTGGTGTGGTTACCTGCAGGGTTGAGTGTTGGGTCAAGTCAGTAGTGTGGTGTCCTGTATGATCGAGTGTTGTGTCAGGTCAGTGGTTTGGTGACCTGCAGGGTTGAGTGTTAGGTCACATCAGTGGTGTGGTGTCCTGTAGGGTCGAGTGTTGGGTCATGTCAGTGGTGTGGTGTCCTCTAGGGTCGAGTGTTGGGTCACGTCAGTGGAGTTGTGACCTGCAGAGTCGAGTGTTGGGTCATGTTAGTGATGTGGTGTCCTGCAGGGTCGAGTGTTGGGTCAGGTCAGTGGTGTGGTGTCCTGTAGGGTTGAGTGTTGGGTCACGTCAGTGGTGTAGTGACCTGCAGGGTCGAGTGTTGGGTCATGTCAGTGGTGTGGTGTCCTGTAGGGTCGAGTGTTGGGTCACGTCAGTGGTGTGGTGTAGTGACCTGCAGGGTCGAGTGTTGGTTCACGTCTGTGGTGTGGTGTGGTGACCTGCAGGGTTGAGTGTTGGGTCACGTCAGTGGTGTGGTGACCTGCAGGGTTGAGTGTTGGGTCACGTCAGTGGTGTGGTGACCTGCAGGGTCGAGTGATGGGTCACGTCAGTGGTGTGGTGTGGTGACCTGCAGGGTCGAGTGTTGTTTCACGTCAGTGGTGTGGTGTGGTGACCTGCAGGGTCGAGTGTTGGGTCATGTCAGTGGTGTGGTGTCCTGCAGGGTCGAGTGTTGGATCACGTCAGTGGTGTAGTGACCTGCAGGGTCGAGTGTTGGGTCATGTCAGTGGTGTGGTGTGGTGACCTGCAGGGTCGAGTGTTGGGTCACGTCAGTGGTGTGGTGACCTGCAGGGTCGTGTGTTGGGTCACGTCAGTGGTGTGGTGACCTGCAGGGTCGATTGTTGGGTCAAGTCAGTGGTGTGGTGACCTGCAGGGTCGAGTGTTGGGTCACGCCAGTGGTGTGGTGACCTGCAGGGTCGAGTGTTGGTTCAGGTCAGTGGTGTGGTGTCCTGTAGGGTAGAGTGTTAGGTCACGTCAGTGGTGTGGTGTCCTGTAGGGTTGAGTCTTGGGTCAAGTCAGTGGTGTGGTGACCTGCAGGGTCGAGTGTTGGGTCAAGTTAGATTTGTGGTGTCCTGTAGGGTCGAGTGTTGGGTCAGGTCAGTGGTGTGGTGTCCTGTAGGGTCGAGTGTTGGGTCATGTCAGTGGTGTGGTGTAGTGACCTGCAGGGTCGAGTGTTGGTTCACGTCAGTGGTGTGGTGTGGTGACCTGCAGGGTCGAGTGTTGGGTCACGTCAGTGGTGTGGTGACCTGCAGGGTTGAGTGTTGGGTCACGTCAGTGGTGTGGTGACCTGCAGGGTCGAGTGATGGGTCACGTCAGTGGTGTGGTCTGGTGACCTGCAGGGTCGAGTGTTGGGTCACGTCAGTGGTGTGGTGTCCTGTATGATCGAGTGTTGGGTCAGGTCAGTGGTTTGGTGACCTGCAGGGTTGAGTGTTAGGTCAAATCAGTGGTGTGGTGTCCTGTAGGGTCGAGTGTTGGGTCACATCAGTGGTGTGGTGACCTGCAGGGTCGAGTGTTGGGTCACGTCAGTGGTGTGGTGTGGTGACCTGCAGGGTCGAGGTGTTGGTTCACGTCAGTGGTGTGGTGTGGTGACCTGCAGGGTCAAGTGTTGGGTCAGGTCAGTGGTGTGGTTACCTGCAGGGTTGAGTGTTGGGTCAAGTCAGTAGTGTGGTGTCCTGTATGATCGAGTGTTGTGTCAGGTCAGTGGTTTGGTGACCTGCAGGGTTGAGTGTTAGGTCACATCAGTGGTGTGGTGTCCTGTAGGGTCGAGTGTTGGGTCATGTCAGTGGTGTGGTGTCCTCTAGGGTCGAGTGTTGGGTCACGTCAGTGGAGTTGTGACCTGCAGAGTCGAGTGTTGGGTCATGTTAGTGGTGTGGTGTCCTGCAGGGTCGAGTGTTGGGTCAGGTCAGTGGTTTGGTGTCCTGCAGGGTTGAGTGTTGGGTCACGTCAGTGGTGTAGTGACCTGCAGGGTCGAGTGTTGGGTCACGTTAGTTTTGTGGTGTCCTGTAGGGTCGAGTGTTGGGTCAGGTCAGTGGTGTGGTGTCCTGTAGGGTCGAGTGTTGGGTCATGTCAGTGGTGTGGTGTAGTGACCTGCAGGGTCGAGTGTTGGTTCACGTCAGTGGTGTGGTGTGGTGACCTGCAGGGTCGAGTGTTGGGTCACGTCAGTGGTGTGGTGACCTGCAGGGTTGAGTGTTGGGTCACGTCAGTGGTGTGGTGACCTGCAGGGTCGAGTGTTGGGTCACGTCAGTGGTGTGGTGTGGTGACCTGCAGGGTCGAGTGTTGGGTCACGTCAGTGGTGTGGTGTCCTGTATGATCGAGTGTTGGGTCAGGTCAGTGGTTTGGTGACCTGCAGGGTTGAGTGTTAGGTCACATCAGTGGTGTGGTGTCCTGTAGGGTCGAGTGTTGGGTCACGTCAGTGGTGTGGTGACCTGCAGGGTCGAGTGTTGGGTCACGTCAGTGGTGTGGTGTGGTGACCTGCAGGGTCGAGTGTTGGTTCACGTCAGTGGTGTGGTGTGGTGACCTGCAGGGTCGAGTGTTGGGTCAGGTCAGTGGTGTGGTGTCCTGTAGGGTCGAGTGTTGGGTCACGCCAGTGGTGTAGTGACCTGCAGGGTCGAAGTGTTGGGTCAGGTCAGTGGTGTGGTGTCCTGTAAGGTCGAGTGTTGGGTCACGTCAGTGGTGTGGTGTAGTGACCTGCAGGGTCGAGTGTTGGTTCACGTTAGTGGTGTGGTGACCTGCAGGGTCGAGTGTTGGTTCACGTCAGTGGTGTAGTGACCTGCAGGGTCGAGTGTTGGGTCATGTCAGTGGTGTGGTGACCTGCAGGGTCTAGTGTTGGGTCACGTCAGTGGTGTGGTGTGACCTGCAGGGTCGAGTGTTGGTTCACGTCAGTGGTGTGGTGTGGTGACCTGCAGGGTCGAGTGTTGGGTCACGTCAGTGGTGTGGTTACCTGCAGGGTCGAGTGTTGGGTCAGGTCAGTGGTGTGGTGTCCTGCAGGGTCGAGTGTTGGGTCACGTCAGTGGTGTTGGTGTCCTGCAGGGTCGAGTGTTGGGTCACGTCAGTGGTGTGGTGTCCTGTAGGTTCGAGTGTTGGGTCACGTCAGTGGTGTGGTGACCTGCAGAGTCGAGTGTTTGGTAACGTTAGTGGTGTGGTGTCCTGCAGGGTCGAGTGTTGGGTCAGGTCAGTGGTTTGGTGACCTGCAGGGTTGAGTGTTAGGTCACATCAGTGGTGTAGTGTCCTGCAGTGTCGAGTGTTGGGTCACGTCAGTGGTGTGATGACCTGCAGGGTCGAGTGTTTGGTCACGTCAGTGGTGTGGTGACCTGCAGGGTCGAGTGTTGGGTCACGTCAGTGGTGTATGGACCTGCAGGGTCGAGTGTTGGGTCACGTCAGTGGTGGTGGTGACCTGCAGGGTCGAGTGATGGGTCACGTCAGTGGTGTGGTGACCTGCAGGGTCGAGTGTTGGGTCACGTCAGTGGTGTGGTGACCTGCAGGGTCGAGTGTTGTGTCACGTCAGTGGTGTGGTGACCTGCAGGGTCGAGTGTTGGGTCACGTCAGTGGTGTGGTGGTGACCTGCAGGGTCGAGTGTTGGTTCACGTCAGTGGTGTGGTGGTGACCTGCAGGGTCGAGTGTTGGGTCATGTCAGTGGTGTGTGACCTGCAGGGTCGAGTGTTGGGTCACGTCAGTGGTGTGGTGACCTGCAGGGTCGAGTGTTGTGTCACGTCAGTGGTGTGGTGACCTGCAGGGTCGAGTGTCGGGTCACGTCAGTGGTGTGGTGTCCTGTAGGGTCGAGTGTTGGGTCACGTCAGTGGTGTGGTGACCTGCAGGGTCGAGTGTTGGGTCACGTCAGTGGTGTGGTGACCTGCAGGGTCGAGTGTTGGGTCAGGTCAGTGGTGGGTGGTGACCTGCAGGGTCGAGTGTTGGGTCACGTCTGTGGTGTGGTGTCCTGTAGGGTCGAGTGTTGTCACGTCAGTGGTGTGTGTCCTGCAGGGTCGAGTGTTGGGTCAGGTCAGTGGTGTGGTGACCTGCAGGGTCGAGTGTTGGGTCACGTCAGTGGTGTGGTGTGGTGACCTGCAGGGTCGAGTGTTGGTTCACGTCAGTGGTGTGGTGTGGTGACCTGCAGGGTGAGTGTTGGGTCACGTCAGTGGTGTGGTGACCTGCAGGGTCGAGTGTTGGGTCACGTCAGTAGTTGGTGTGTGACCTGCAGGGTCGAGTGTTGGGTCACGTCAGTGGTGTGGTGACCTGCAGGGTCGTGTGTTGGGTCACGTCAGTGGTGTGGTGACCTGCAGGGTCGAGTGTTGGGTCACGTCAGTGGTGTGGTGTCCTGCAGGGTAGTGCTTTTGGGTCACGCGTCAGTGGTGGTGACCTGCAGGGTCGAGTGTTGGGTCACGTCAGTGGTGTGGTGACCTGCAGGGTCGAGTGTTGGGTCACGTCAGTGGTGTGGTGTCCTGCAGGGTGGAGTGTTGGGTCACGTCAGTGGTGTGGTGACCTGCAGGGTCGAGTGTTGGGTCAGGTCAGTGGTGTGGTGACCTGTAGGATCGAGTGTTAGGTCACGTCAGTGGTGTGGTGTCCTGTAGGGTCGAGTGTTGGTCAGGTCAGTGGTGTGGTGGACCTGCAGGGTCGAGTGTTGGGTCACGTCAGTGGTGTGGTGTAGTGACCTGCAGGGTCGAGTGTTGGGTCACGTCAGTGGTGTGGTGCCTGCAGGGTCGAGTGTTGGGTCACGTCAGTGGTGTGTGTGGTGACCTGCAGGGTCGAGTGTTGGGTCACGTCAGTGGTGTGTGTGGTGACCTGCAGGGTCGAGTGTTGGGTCACGTCAGTGGTGTGGTGACCTGCAGGGTCGAGTGTTGGGTCACGTCAGTGGTGTGGTGACCTGTAGGGTCGAGTGTTGGGTCAGGTCAGTGGTGTGGTTGTCCTGCAGGGTCGAGTGTTGGGTCACGTCAGTGGTGTGGTGTCTCTGTAGGGTCGAGTGTTGGGTCAGGTCAGTGGTGTGGTGACCTGCAGGGTCGAGTGTTGGGTCACGTCAGTGGTGTGGTGACCTGCAGGGTCGAAAGTGTTGGGTCACGTCAGTGGTGTGGTGCCTGCAGGGTCGAGTGTTGGGTCAAGTCAGTGGTGTGGTGTCCTGCAGGGTCGAGTGTTGGGTCACGTCAGTGGTGTGGTGTCCTGCAGGGTCGAGTGTTGGGTCACGTCAGTGGTGTGGTGTCCTGTAGGGTCGAGTGTTGGGTCAGGTCAGTGGTGTGTTTGACCTGCAGGGTCGAGTGTTGGGTCACGTCAGTGGTGTGGTGACCTGCAGGGTCGAGTGTTGGGTCATGTCAGTGGTGTGGTGACCTGCAGAGTCGAGTGTTGGGTCAGTCAGTGGTGTGGTGTCCTGTAGGGTCGAAAGTGTTGGGTCACGTCAGTGGTGTGGGTGTCCTGTAGGGTCGAGTGTTGGGTCAGGTCAGTGGTGTGGTGACCTGCAGGGTCGAGTGTTGGGTCACGTCAGTGTGTGGTGTGGTGACCTGCAGGGTCGAGTGTTGGGTCACGTCAGTGGTGTGGTGGACCTGCAGGGTCGAGTGTTGGGTCAGGTCAGTGGTGTGGTGACCTGCAGGGTCGAGTGTTGGGTCACGTCAGTGGTGTGGTGACCTGCAGGTCGAGTGTTGGGTCACGTCAGTGGTGTGGTGACCTGCAGGGTCGAGTGTTGGGTCACGTCAGTGGTGTGGTGTCCTGCAGGGTCGAGTGTTGGGTCACGTCAGTGGTGTGGTGTACCTGCAGGGTCGAGTGTTGGGTCACGTCAGTGGTGTGGTGTGTGACCTGCAGGGTCGAGTGTTGGGTCACGTCAGTGGTGTGGTGACCTGCAGGGTCGAGTGTTGGGTCACGTCAGTGGTGTGGTGACCTGCAGGGGTCGAGTGTTGGGTCACGTCAGTGGTGTCGTGACCTGCAGGGTCGAGTGTTGGGTCACGTCAGTGGTGTGGTGACCTGCAGGGTCGAGTGTTGGGTCACGTCAGTGGTGTGGTGACCTGCAGGGTCGAGTGTTGGGTCACGTCAGTGGTGTGGTGACCTGCAGGGTCGAGTGTTGGGTCACGTCAGTGGTGTGGTGACCTGCAGGGTCGAGTGTTGGGTCACGTCAGTGGTGTGGTGTGTGACCTGCAGGGTCGAGTGTTGGGTCACGTCAGTGGTGTGGTGTCCTGCAGGGTCGAGTGTTGGGTCAGGTCAGTGGTGTGGTGTCCTGTAGGGTCGAGTGTTGGGTCACGTCAGTGGTGTGGTGACCTGCAGGGTCGAGTGTTGGGTCAGGTCAGTGGTGTGGTGTCCTGTAGGGTCGAGTGTTGGGTCACGTCAGTGGTGTGGTGTCCTGTAGGGTCGAGTGTTGGGTCACGTCAGTGGTGTGGTGTCCTGCAGGGTCGAGTGTTGGGTCACGTCAGTGGTGTGGTGTACCTGCAGGGTCGAGTGTTGGGTCACGTCAGTGGTGTGGTGTACCTGCAGGGTCGAGTGTTGGGTCACGTCAGTGGTGTGGTGACCTGCAGGGTCGAGTGTTGGGTCACGTCAGTGGTGTGGTGTCCTGCAGGGTCGAGTGTTGGGTCACGTCAGTGGTGTGGTGTCCTGCAGGGTCGAGTGTTGGGTCACGTCAGTGGTGGTGTGGTGACCTGCAGGGTCGAGTGTTGGGTCACGTCAGTGGTGTGGTGGTGACCTGCAGGGTCGAGTGTTGGGTCACGTCAGTGGTGTGGTGACCTGCAGGGTCGAGTGTTGGGTCACGTCAGTGGTGTGTTGGTGACCTGCAGGGTCGAGTGTTGGGTCACGTCAGTGGTGTGGTACCTGCAGGGTCGAGTGTTGGGTCACGTCAGTGGTGTGGTGACCTGCAGGGTCGAGTGTTGGGTCACGTCAGTGGTGTGGTGACCTGCAGGGTCGAGTGTTGGGTCACGTCAGTGGTGTGGTGACCTGCAGGGTCGAGTGTTGGGTCACGTCAGTGGTGTGGTGTGGTGACCTGCAGGGTCGAGTGTTGGGTCACGTCAGTGGTGTGGTGACCTGCAGGGTCGAGTGTTGGGTCACGTCAGTGGTGTGGTGACCTGCAGGGTCGAGTGTTGGGTCAAGTCAGTGGTGTGGTGACCTGCAGGGTCGAGTGTTGGGTCACGTCAGTGGTGTGGTGACCTGCAGGGTCGAGTGTTGGGTCAGGTCAGTGGTGGTGTGCCTTAGGGTCGAGTGTTGGGTCACGTCAGTGGTGTGGTGTCCTGTAGGGGTCGAGTGTTGGGTCACGTCAGTGGTGTGGTGACCTGCAGGGTCGAGTGTTGGGTCACGTCAGTGGTGTGGTGTCCTGTAGGGTCGAGTGTTGGGTCATGTCAGTGGTGTGGTGTCCTGTAGGGTCGAGTGTTGGGTCACGTCAGTGGTGTGGTGACCTGCAGGGTCGAGTGTTGGGTCACGTCAGTGGTGTGGTGACCTGCAGGGTCGAGTGTTGGGTCACGTCAGTGGTGTGGTGACCTGCAGGGTCGAGTGTTGGGTCACGTCAGTGGTGTGGTGTACCCTGCAGGGTCGAGTGTTGGGTCACGTCAGTGGTGTGGTGACCTGCAGGGTCGAGTGTTGGGTCACGTCAGTGGTGTGTGTGACCTGCAGGGTCGAGTGTTGGGTCACGTCAGTGGTGTGGTGACCTGCAGGGTCGAGTGTTGGGTCACGTCAGTGGTGTGGTGTCCTGCAGGGTCGAGTGTTGGGTCACGTCGGGTGTGGTGTGGTGACCTGCAGGGTCGAGTGTTGGTTCACGTCAGTGGTGGTGTGGTGACCTGCAGGGTCGAGTGTTGGGTCACGTCAGTGGTGTGGTGTCCTGCAGAGTCGAGTGTTGGGTCACGTCAGTGGTGTGGTGACCTGCAGGGTCGAGTGTTGGGTCACGTCAGTGGTGTGGGTGTTGACCTGCAGGGTCGAGTGTTGGGTCACGTCAGTGTGTGGTTCCTTTCGAGTGGAGTGGTGTGGTGACCTGCAGGGTCGAGTGTTGGGTCAGCAGTGGTGTGGTGACCTGCAGGGTCGAGTGTTGGGTCACGTCAGGGTGTGGTGACCTGCAGGGTGAGTGTTGGTTCACGTCAGTGGTGTGGGTGTGGTGACCTGCAGGGTCGAGTGTTGGGTTCATGTCAGTGGTGTGGTGTCCTGCAGGGTCGAGTGTTGGGTCACGTCAGTGGTGTGGTGACCTGCAGGGTCGAGTGTTGGTCGATGTCAGTGGTGTGGTGTGCCTGCAGGGTCAGTGTTGGGTCACGTCAGTGGTGTGGTGTTGACCTGCAGGGTGAGTGTTGGGTCACGTCAGTGGTGTGGTGACCTGCAGGGTCGAGTGTTGGGTCACGTCAGTGGTGTGGTGACCTGCAGGGTCGAGTGTTGGGTCACGCCAGTGGTGTGGTGACCTGCAGGGTCGAGTGTTGGGTCAAGTCAGTGGTGTGGTGACCTGCAGGGTCGAGTGTTGGGTCACGCCAGTGGTGTGGTGTGACCTGCAGGGTGAAGTGTTGGGTCAGGCCAGTGGTGTGGTGACCTGCAGGGTTGAGTGTTGTCACGTCAGTGGTGTGGTGTCCTGTATGATCGAGTGTTGGGTCAGGTCAGTGGTTTGGTGACCTGCAGGGTCGAGTGTTGGGTCACGTCAGTGGTGTGGTGTCCTGTGGGTCGAGTGTTGGGTCAGGTCAGTGGTGTGGTGTCCTGTAGGGTCGAGGTTGGGTCACGTCAGTGGTGTGGTTGTGACCTGCAGGGTCGAGTGTTGGGTCACGCCAGTGGTGTGGTGTGTGACCTGCAGGGTCGAGTGTTGGGTCACGTCAGTGGTGTGTGTCCTGCAGGGTCGAGTGTTGGGTCACGTCAGTGGTGTGGTGTCCTGCATGGTCGAGTGTTGGGTCACGTCAGTGGTGTGGTGTCCTGCAGGCCGAGTGTTGGGTCACGTCAGTGGTGTGGTGTCCTGTAGGGTCGAGTGTTGGGTCAGGTCAGTGGTGTGTGGTGACCTGCAGGGTCGAGTGTTGGTCACGTCAGTGGTGTGGTGTGGTGACCTGCAGGGTCGAGTGTTGGGTCACGTCAGTGGTGTGGTGACCTGCAGGGTCGGGTGTTGGGTCACGTCAGTGGTGTGGTGTGGTGACCTGCAGGGTCGAGTGTTGGGTCACGTCAGTGGTGTGGTGGGTCCTGTATGATCGAGTTTGGTCAGGTCAATGAAGTTTGGTGACCTGCAGGGTTGAGTATTAGGTCACATCAGTGGTGTGGGGGTCCTGTAAGGGCTTCAGTGTTGGGTCACGCTAGTGGTGTGGGTGGACCCGGTATCGAGTGTCAGTCGCCAGTGGTGTGGTGTGGCGATCCGCAGGTCAAGTGTTACCGTAAACAGTGGTGTGGTTACCCGGCAGGGCTGAGCGCGAAATGGTCACAGTGTGGTGGCCTGTTATGATCGAAAGTTCACAGTCAGGTCAGTGGTTTTGCGACCTGCAGGGTTGAGTGTTAGGTCACATCAGTGAAATCGTAGGTCATCAGAAAAAGGGGCCATGTTCAGTGGTGTGCGGTTCCTTCTAGGGTCGCGAGTGCTGGGTCAGTCAGTGGAGTTTGTGACCTGCAGAGTCGAAAAAAAGCAACAGCGTTAGTGGAAAGGAGTGAGTGTTGGGTCACGTCAGTGGTGGTGTCCTGCAGGATCCAGTGATAGGTCACATCAGTGGTGTGGTGTCCTGTAGGGTCGAGTGTTTGGGTCAGGTCAGTGGTGTGGTGTCCTGCAGGGTCGAGTGTTGGGTCATCACAGTGGTGTGGTTGTGACCTGCAGGGTCGAGTATGGTCACAGAGTGGTGTGGTGTCCTGCAGGGTCGAGTGTTGGGTCACGTCAGTGGTGTGGAGTTGACCTGCAGGGTCGAGTGTTGGGTCATGTCAGTGGTGTGTGTGTCCTGCAGGTCGAGTGTTGGGTCACGTCAGTGGTGTGGTGACCTGTAGGGTCGAGTGTTGGGTCAGGTCAGTGGTGTGGTGTCCTGTAGGGTCGAGTGTTGGGTCACGTCAGTGGTGTAGTGTGGTGACCTGCAGGGTCGAGTGTTGGTTCACGTCAGTGGTGTGGTGTGTGACCTGCAGGGTCGAGTGTTGGGTCACGTCAGTGGTGTGGTGTAGGACCTGCAGGGTTGAGTGTTGTGTCACGTCAGTGGTGTGGTGTGTACCTGCAGGGTCGAGTAGTTGGGTCACGTAGTGGTGTGGTGACCTGCAGGGTCGAGTGTTGGTTCACGTCAGTGGTGTGGTTTGTGAACCTGCAGGGTCGAGTGTTGGGTCACGTCAGTGGTGGTAGTAACCTGCAGGGTCGAGTGTTGGGTCATGTCAGTGGTGTGGTGGCCTGCAGGGTCGAGTGTTGGGTCAAGTCAGTGTTGTGGTGACCTGCAGGTCGAGTGTTGGGTCACTTGTTGGCCAGTGGTGTGGTGACCTGCAGGTCGAGTGTTGGGTCACGTCAGTGGTGCTTGGTGACCTGCAGGGTCGAGTGTTGGGTCACGTCAGTGGTGTGGTGTCCTGTAGGGTCGGAGTGTTGGGTCAGGTCAGTGGTGTGGTGACCTGCAGGGTCGAGTGTTGGGTCACGTCAGTGGTGTGGTGTCCTGCAGGGTCGAGTGTTAGGTCACGTCAGTGGTGTGGTGTCCTCTAGGGTCGAAGTGTTGGGTCACGTCAGTGGTGTGGGTGACCTGCAGGGTCGAGTGTTGGGTCACGTCAGTGGTGTGTGTAGTGACCTGCAGGGTCGAGTGTTGGGTCACGTCAGTGCGTGGTGACCTGCAGGGTCGGGTGTTGGGTCACGCCAGTGGTTATGACCTGCAGGGTCGAGTGTTGGGTCATGTCAGTGGTGTGGTGGTGACCTGCAGGGTCGAAAGTGTTGGGTCACGTCAGTGGTGTGGTGACCTGCAGGGTCGAGTGTTGGGTCACGTCTGTGGTGTGTGTGACCTGCAGGGTTGATGTTGGGTCACGTCGGTGGTGTGGTGACCTGCAGGGTTGAGTGTTGGGTCACGTCAGTGGTGTGGTGACCTGCAGGGTCGAGTGTTGGGTCACAGTCATGTGGTGTGGTGACCTGCAGGGTCGAAGTGTTGGGTCACGTCAGTGATGTGGTGTCCTGCAGGTCGAGTGTTGGGTCATGTCAGTGGTGTGGTGTCCTGCAGGGTCGAGTGTTGGGTCAGTAGTTGTGGTGTCCTGCAGGGTCGAGTGTTAGGTCACGTCAGTGGTGGTTGGTGTCCTGTAGGGTCGGTGTATGGTCAGTCGTGGTGTGGTGACCTGCGGGTCGAGTGTTGGTTCACGTCAGTGGTGTGGGTGACCTGCAGGGTCGAGTGTTGGGTCATGTCAGTGGTGTGGTGGTGACCTGCAGGGTCGAAAGTGTTGGGTCACGTCCAGTTGTGGTGTGGTGACCTGCAGGGTCGAGTGTTAGGTCACGTCAGTGTGTGGTGTCCTGCAGGGTCGAGTGTTGGGTCAGGTCAGTGGTGTGGTGTCCTGCAGGGTCGAGTGTTGGGTCACGATCAGTGGTGTGGTGTCCTGCAGGGTCGAGTGTTGGGTCACGTCAGTGGTGTGGTGTCCTGCAGGGTCTAGTGTTGGGTCACGTCAGTGGCGTGGTGTCCTGCAGGGTCGAGTGTTGGGTCAGGTCAGCTGTGTGGTGACCTGCAGGGTCGAGTGTTGGGTCAGTCAGTGTGGTGTCCTGAGTCAGTTGGGTCAGTGGTGTGGTGACCTGTGGTTGAGTGTTGGTCAGGTCAGTGGTGTGGTGTCCTGTAGGGTCGAGTGTTGGGTCATGTCAGTGGTGTGGTGTCCTGCAGGGTCGAGTGTTGGGTCACGTCCAGTGGTGTGGTGTCCTTGCAGGGTCGAGTGTTGGTCATGTCAGTGGTGTGGTGTCCTGCAGGGGTCGAGGTTGGTCCGTCAAGTGGTGTGGTGACCTGCAGGGCCGAGTGTTGGGTCACGTCAGTGGTGTGGTGCCTGTAGGGTTCGAGTGTTAGCTCACGTTCAGTGGTGTGGTAGTCCTGTAGGTCGAAAGCAAGTTTGGGTCAAGGTCAGTGGTGTCGTGGTGACCTGCAGGGTCGAGTGTTGGTTCACAGTAGTGGTGTAGGTGTCCTGGTAGAGTCGAAAAAGTTGGGTCACGGCAGGGTGGTGACCTGCAGGGTCAGGTGTTTGGGTCACGCCAGTGGTGTAGTGACTCGCAGGGTCGAAAGTGTTGGGTCAGTGTCAGTGGTGTGGTGTGGTGACCTGCAGGTTCGAGTGTTGGGTCACATCAGTGGTGCGGTGACCTGCAGGTTCGAGGTTGGGTCACGTCAGTGGTGTGGTGTAGTGACCTTCAGGGTCGAGTGTTGGTTCACGTCAGTGGTGTAGTGACCTGCAGGGTCGAGTGTTGGGTCATGTCAGTGGTGGTGGTGACCTGCAGGGTTGAGTGTTGGGTCACGCTCAGTGGTGTGGTGACCTGCAGGGTCGAGTGTTGGGTCCGGTCAGTGGTGTGGTGACCTGCAGGGTTCGAGTGTTGGGTCACATCAGTGGTGTGGTGTCTGTAGGGTCGAGTGTTGGGTCATGTCAGTGGTGTGTGGTGTCCTCTAGGGTCGAAAGTGTTGGGTCACGTCAGTGGTGTGTGACCTGCAGGGTCGAGTGTTGGGTCACGTTAGTGGTGTGTGTCCTGCAGGGTCGAGTGTTGGGTCACGTCAGTGGTGTGGTGTCCTTTAGGGTTGAGTGTTGGGTCAGTCAGTGGTGTGGTGTCCTGTAGGGTCGAGGGTTGGGTCAGGTCAGTGGTGTGGTGTCCCTGTAGGGTCAGTTTTCGGGTCAGGTCAGTGGTGTGGTGTCAGGGTTCAGTGTTGGTTTCGTCCCAGTGTGTGGTGTGGTGACCTGCAGGGTCGAGTGTTGGGTCACGCCAGTGGTGGTGACTTGCAGAGGTCGGGTGTTGGGTATCCAGTGTTTGGTGCAGGAACCTCGCAGGGTCGAATGTTGGTCATTCGGTGTGGTGTGGTGACCTGCAGGTTGTGTTGTTCGTCCCGCATCAGTGGTGTGGTGCCTGCAGGGTCGAGTGTTGGGTCAGGTCAGTGGTGGTGGTGTCTTCGGTGGCCGGGTAGTCAGTGGTGTGGGGGTGACCTGCAGGGTGTGGTGCTTCCATGTCGGGTGTTGTGGCGGGTCCTGCAGACCCGAAAGTGTGAAGTCACGGCAGTGGTGTGGTGTTCCCCCTGTTAGTCGAGTGTGAATCACGCGTGTGTGGTGACCTGCAGGGTCGAGTGTTGGGTCACGTCAGTGGTGGGTGTCCTGCAGGGTCGAGTGTTAGGTCAGAGGTCAGTGGTGTGGTGTACCTGCAGGGGTCGAGTGTTGGGTCACGTCAGTGGTGTGGTGACCTGCAGGGTCGAGTGTTGGGTCACGTCAGTGGTGTGGTGTCCTGCAGGTCGAGTGTTGGGTCAGGTCAGTGGTGTGGTGTCCTGTCAGGGTCGAGTGTTGGGTCAGTGTGGTGTGTGTCCTTCAGGGTCGAGTGTTGGGTCACGTCAGTGGTGTGGTGTCCTGCAGGGCGAGTGTTGGGTCAGGTCAGTGGTGTGGTGTCCTGCAGGGTCGAGTGTTGGGTCACTCAGTGGTGTGGTGTCCTGCAGGGTCGAAGTGTTGGGTCACGTCATGGTGGTGTGGTGACCTGCAGGGTCGAGTGTTGGGTCACGTCAGTGGTGTGGTGTCCTGTAGGGTCGAGTGTTGGGTCAGGTCAGTGGTGTGGTGTCCTGCAGGGTTGAGTGTTGGGTCAGGTCAGTGGTGTGGTGTCCTGCGGGGTCGAGTGTTGGGTCACGTCAGTGGTGTGGTGTCCTGCAGGGTCGAGTGTTGGGTCACGTCAGTGGTGTGGTGGGTCCTGCAGGGTCGAGTGTTGGGTCACGTCAGTGGTGTGGTGTCCTGTAGGGTCGAGTGTTGGGTCACGTCAGTGGTGTGTTGGTGACCTGCAGGGTCGAGTGTTGGGTCACGTCAGTGGTGTGGTGGACCTGCAGGGTCGAGTGTTGGGTCACGTCAGTGGTGTGGTGACCTGCAGGGTCGAGTGTTGGGTCACGTCAGTGGTGTGGTGACCTGCAGGGTCGAGTGTTGGGTCACGCCAGTGGTGTGGCGGTGACCTGCAGGGTCGAAAGTGTTGGGTCAGGTCCAGTGGTGTGGTGTGTGACCTGCAGGTCGAGTGTTGGGTCACGTCAGTGGTGTGGTGACCTGCAGGGTCGAGTACAGTTTGGTCACGTCGTGGTGTGGTGGTCCTGCGGGTCGAATGTTAGGTCACGTCAGTGGTGTGGTGTCCTGTAGGGTCGAGTGTTGGGTCACGTCAGTGGTGTGGTGAAGTGACCTGCAGGGTCGAGTGTTGGGTCACGTCCTGTGGTGTGGTGTGTGACCTGCAGGGTTGAGTGTTGGGTCACGCCAGTGGTGGTGGTGACCTGCAGAGTCGAGGTTGGGTCACGTCAGTGGTGTGGTGACCTGCAGGGTCGAGTGTTGGGTCACGTCAGTGGTGTGGTGACCTGCAGGGGTCGAGTGTTGGGTCACGTCAGTGGTGTGGTGTGTGACCTGCAGGGTCGAGTGTTGGGTCACGTCAGTGGTGTGGTGACCTGCAGGGTCGAGTGTTGGGTCACGTCAGTGGTGTGGTGTCCTGCAGGGTCGAGTGTTGGGTCACGTCAGTGGTGTAGTGTCCTGCAGGGTCGAGTGTTAGGTCACGTCAGTGGTGTGGTGGGACCTGCAGGGTCGAGTGTTGGTCACGTCAGTGGTGTGGTGTACCTGCAGGGTCGAGTGTTGGGTCACGTTAGTGGTGTGGTGTGCCTGCAGGGTCGAGTGTTCGGTCACGTCAGTGGTGTGGTGACCTGCAGGGTCGAGTGTTGGGTCACGTCAGTGGTAGTGACCTGCAGGGTCGAAGTGTTGGGTCACGTCAGTGGTGTGGTGTTCCTGCAGATCGAGTGTTAGGGTCACGTCAGTGGTGTGGTGACCTGCAGGGTCGAGTGTTGGGTCACGGTCAGAGGTGTGTGACCTGCAGGGTCGAGTGTTGGGTCACGTCAGTGTTGTAGTACCTGCAGGTAGTGTTGATCATGTCAGTAGTGTGTATGTAACCTGCAGATTCAGTGTTGAGTCAAGTCAGTGGTGTGTAAGCCTGCAGGTAAATGTTGTCTGTCAGTGGTGTAATTGACCTTCCTATTTTATGGTGTGGTGAACCTGCAGGGTCCGAATGTTGGGTCAGTCAGTGGTGGCTTGTTAGTGACCTGCAGGGTGAAAGTGTTGGTTCACGTCAGTGGTGTGGTGACCTGCAGAGTCGAGTGTTGGGTCATGGCAGGGTGTGGTGACCTGCAGGGTCGAGTGTTGGTCACGTCAGAGGTGTGGTGTAGTGACCTGCAGGGTCGAGTGTTGGGTCACGTCAGTGGTGTGGTGACCTGCAGGGTCGAGTGTTGGGTCACGTCAGTGGTGTGGTGACCTGCAGGGTCGATTGTTGGGTCAAGTCAGTGGTGTGGTGACCTGCAGGGTCGAGTGTTGGGTCACGCCAGTGGTGTGGTGACCTGCAGGGTCGAGTGTTGGTTCAGGTCAGTGGTGTGGTGTCCTGTAGGGTAGAGTGTTAGGTCACGTCAGTGGTGTGGTGTCCTGTAGGGTTGAGTCTTGGGTCAAGTCAGTGGTTTGGTGACCTGCAGGGTCGAGTGTTGGGTCAAGTTAGATTTGTGGTGTCCTGTAGGGTCGAGTGTTGGGTCAGGTCAGTGGTGTGGTGTCCTGTAGGGTCGAGTGTTGGGTCACGTCAGTGGTGTGGTGTGGTGACCTGCAGGGTCGAGTGTTGGTTCACGTCAGTGGTGTGGTGTGGTGACCTGCAGGGTCGAGTGTTGGGTCACGTCAGTGGTGTGGTGACCTGCAGGGTTGAGTGTTGGGTCACGTCAGTGGTGTGGTGACCTGCATGGTCGAGTGATGGGTCACGTCAGTGGTGTGGTCTGGTGACCTGCAGGGTCGAGTGTTGGGTCACGTCAGTGGTGTGGTGTCCTGTATGATCGAGTGTTGGGTCAGGTCAGTGGTTTGGTGACCTGCAGGGTTGAGTGTTAGGTCAAATCAGTGGTGTGGTGTCCTGCAGGGTCGAAGTGTTGGGTCACGCCAGTGGTGTGGTGACCTGCAGGGTCGAGTGTTGGTTCAGGTCAGTGGTGTGGTGTCCTGTAGGGTAGAGTGTTAGGTCACGTCAGTGGTGTGGTGTCCTGTAGGGTTGAGTCTTGGGTCAAGTCAGTGGTTTGGTGACCTGCAGGGTCGAGTGTTGGGTCAAGTTAGATTTGTGGTGTCCTGTAGGGTCGAGTGTTGGGTCAGGTCAGTGGTGTGGTGTCCTGTAGGGTCGAGTGTTGGGTCATGTCAGTGGTGTGGTGTAGTGACCTGCAGGGTCGAGTGTTGGTTCACGTCAGTGGTGTGGTGTGGTGACCTGCAGGGTCGAGTGTTGGGTCACGTCAGTGGTGTGGTGACCTGCAGGGTTGAGTGTTGGGTCACGTCAGTGGTGTGGTGACCTGCATGGTCGAGTGATGGGTCACGTCAGTGGTGTGGTCTGGTGACCTGCAGGGTCGAGTGTTGGGTCACGTCAGTGGTGTGGTGTCCTGTATGATCGAGTGTTGGGTCAGGTCAGTGGTTTGGTGACCTGCAGGGTTGAGTGTTAGGTCAAATCAGTGGTGTGGTGTCCTGTAGGGTCGAGTGTTGGGTCACGTCAGTGGTGTGGTGACCTGCAGGGTCGAGTGTTGGGTCACGTCAGTGGTGTGGTGTGGTGACCTGCAGGGTCAAGTGTTGGGTCAGGTCAGTGGTGTGGTTACCTGCAGGGTTGAGTGTTGGGTCAAGTCAGTAGTGTGGTGTCCTGTATGATCGAGTGTTGTGTCAGGTCAGTGGTTTGGTGACCTGCAGGGTTGAGTGTTAGGTCACATCAGTGGTGTGGTGTCCTGTAGGGTCGAGTGTTGGGTCATGTCAGTGGTGTGGTGTCCTCTAGGGTCGAGTGTTGGGTCACGTCAGTGGAGTTGTGACCTGCAGAGTCGAGTGTTGGGTCATGTTAGTGGTGTGGTGTCCTGCAGGGTCGAGTGTTGGGTCAGGTCAGTGGTGTGGTGTCCTGTAGGGTTGAGTGTTGGGTCAGGTCAGTGGTGTGGTGTCCTGTAGGGTCGAGTGTTAGGTCACGTCAGTGGTGTGGTGTCCTGTAGGGTCGAGTGTTGGGTCAGGTCAGTGGTGTGGTGACCTGCAGGGTCGAGTGTTGGTTCACGTCAGTGGTGTGGTGTGGTGACCTGCAGAGTCGAGTGTTGGGATCACGGCAGTGGTGTGGTGACCTGCAGGGTCAGGTGTTGGGTCACGTCAGTGGTGTAGTGACCTGCAGGGTCGAGTGTTGGGTCATGTCAGTGGTGTGGTGTGGTGACCTGCAGGTTCGAGTGTTGGGTCACATCAGTGGTGTGGTGACCTGCAGGGTCGAGTGTTGGGTCAGGTCAGTGGTGTGGTGTCCTTCAGGGTCGAGTGGTGGGTCACGTCAGTGGTGTAGTGACCTGCAGGGTCGAGTGTTGGGTCATGTCAGTGGTGTGGTGTGGTGACCTGCAGGGTCGAGTGTTGGTCACTCACTAACACCGCTGACGTGGACCCAACACTTCGACCCTGCATGTTAAATCCTATGAAGACATGTTTCACTATCAACTATGGTGACCTGCAGGGTCGAGTGTTGGGTCACGCATCAGTGGTGTAGTGACCTGCAGGGTCGAGTGTTGGGTCACGTCAGTGGTGTGGTGTGGTGACCTGCAGGGTCGAGTGTTGGGTCAAATCAGTGGTGTGGTGACCTGCAGGGTCGAGTGTTGGGTCACGTCAGTGGTGTGGTGACCTGCAGGGTCGACTGTTGGGTCAGGTCAGTGATGTGGTGTCCTTTAGGGTTGAGGGTTGGGTCAGGTCAGTGGTGTGGTGTCCTTTAGGGTTGAGTGTTGGGTCAGGTCAGTGGTGTGGTGTCCTGCAGGGTCGAGTGTTGGGTCAGGTCAGTGGTGTGGTGTCCTGCAGGGTAGAGTGTCAGGTCACGTCAGTGGTCTGGTGTCCTGTAGGGTCGAGTGTTGGGTCAGGTCAGTGGTGTGGTGAACTGCAGGGTCGAGTGTTGGGTCACGTCAGTGGTGTGGTGACCTGCAGGGTCGTGTGTTGGGTCATGTCAGTGGTTTGGTGTGGTGACCTGCAGGGTCGAATGTTGGGTCAGGTCTGTGGTGTGGTGTCCTGTAGGGTCGAGTGTTAGGTCACGTCAGTGGTGTGGTGTCCTGTAGGGTCGAGTGTTGGGTCAGGTCAGTGGTGTGGTGTCCTGCAGGGTCGAGTGTTGGGTCACGGCAGTGGTGTGGTGTAGTGACCTGCAGGGTCGAGTGTTGGTTCACGTCAGTGGTGTGGTGTGGTGACCTGCAGAGTCGAGTGTTGGGTCACGGCAGTGGTGTGGTGACCTGCAGGGTCAAGTGTTGGGTCACGTCAGTGGTGTAGTGACCTGCAGGGTCGAGTGTTGGGTCATGTCAGTGGTGTGGTGTGGTGACCTGCAGGTTCGAGTGTTGGGTCACTTCAGTGGTGTGGTGACCTGCAGGGTCGAGTGTTGGGTCCGGTCAGTGGTGTGGTGTCCTTCAGGGTCGAGTGTTGGGTCACGTCAGTGATGTAGTGACCTGCAGGGTCGAGTGTTGGGTCATGTCAGTGGTGTGGTGTGGTGACCTGCATGGTCGAGTGTTGGGTCCAATCAGTGGTGTGGTGACCTGCAGGGTCGAGTGTTGGGTCACGTCAGTGGTGTGGTGACCTGCAGGGTCGAGTGTTGGGTCATGTCAGTGATGTGGTGTCCTTTAGGGTTGAGGGTTGGGTCAGGTCATTGGTGTGGTGTCCTTTAGGGTTGAGGGTTGGGTCAGGTCAGTGGTGTGGTGTCCTGTAGGGTCGAGTGTTGGGTCACGTCAGTGGTGTGATGTCATGCAGGGTCGAGTGTTGGGTCACGTCAGTGGTGTGGTGTCCTGTAGGGTCGAGTGTTGGGTCATGTCAGTGGTGTGGTGTCCTCTAGGGTTGAGTGTTGGGTCACGTCAGTGGAGTTGTGACCTGCAGAGTCGAGTGTTGGGTCATGTTAGTGGTGTGGTGTCCTGTAGGGTCAAGTGTTGGGTCAGGTCAGTGGTGTGGTGAACTGCAGGGTCGAGTGTTGGGTCACGTCAGTGGTGTGGTGACCTGCAGGGTCGTGTGTTGGGTCACGTCAGTGGTTTGGTGTGGTGACCTGCAGGGTCGAGTGTTGGGTCAGGTCAGTGGTGTGGTGTCCTGTAGGGTCGAGTGTTAGGTCACGTCAGTGGTGTGGTGTCCTGTAGGGTCGAGTGTTGGGTCAGGTCAGTGGTGTGGTGACCTGCAGGGTCGAGTGTTGGTTCACGTCAGTGGTGTGGTGTGGTGACCTGCAGAGTCGAGTGATGGGTCACGGCAGTGGTGTGGTGACCTGCAGGGTCAGGTGTTGGGTCACGTCAGTGGTGTAGGGACCTGCAGGGTCGAGTGTTGGGTCATGTCAGTGGTGTGGTGTGGTGACCTGCAGGTTCGAGTGTTGGGTCACTTCAGTGGTGTGGTGACCTGCAGGGTCGAGTGTTGTGTCAGGTCAGTGGTGTGGTGTCCTTCAGGGTCGAGTGTTGGGTCACGTCAGTGGTGTAGTGACCTGCAGGGTCGAGTGTTGGGTCATGTCAGTGGTGTGGTGTGGTGACCTGCAGGGTCGAGTGTTGGGTCACTACACCACTGACGTGACCCAACACTCGACCCTGCATGTTAAATCCTATGAAGACATGTTTCACTATCAACTATGGTGACCTGCAGGGTCGAGTGTTGGGTCACGTCAGTGGTGTAGTGACCTGCAGGGTCGAGTGTTGGGTCATGTCAGTGGTGTGGTGTGGTGACCTGCAGGGTCGAGTGTTGGGTCAAATCAGTGGTGTGGTGACCTGCAGGGTCGAGTGTTGGGTCACGTCAGTGGTGTGGTGACCTGCAGGGTCGAGTGTTGGGTCAGGTCAGTGATGTGGTGTCCTTTAGGGTTGAGGGTTGGGTCAGGTCAGTGGTGTGGTGTCCTTTAGGGTTGAGGGTTGGGTCAGGTCAGTGGTGTGGTGTCCTGTAGGGTCGAGTGTTGGGTCACGTCAGTGGTGTGGTGTCATGCAGGGTCGAGTGTTGGGTCACGTCAGTGGTGTGGTGTCCTGTAGGGTCGAGTGTTGGGTCATGTCAGTGGTGTGGTGTCCTCTAGGGTCGAGTGTTGGGTCACGTCAGTGGAGTTGTGACCTGCAGAGTCGAGTGTTGGGTCATGTTAGTGGTGTGGTGTCCTGCAGGGTCGAGTGTTGGGTCAGGTCAGTGGTGTGGTGTCCTGTAGGGTTGAGTGTTGGGTCAGGTCAGTGGTGTGGTGTCCTGTAGGGTCGAGTGTTAGGTCACGCCAGTGGTGTGGTGTCCTGTAGGGTCGAGTGTTGGGTCAGGTCAGTGGTGTGGTGACCTGCAGGGTCGAGTGTTGGTTCACGTCAGTGGTGTGGTGTGGTGACCTGCAGAGTCGAGTGTTGGGTCACGGCAGTGGTGTGGTGACCTGCAGGGTCAGGTGTTGGGTCACGTCAGTGGTGTAGTGACCTGCAGGGTCGAGTGTTGGGTCATGTCAGTGGTGTGGTGTGGTGACCTGCAGGTTCGAGTGTTGGGTCACATCAGTGGTGTGGTGACCTGCAGGGTCGAGTGTTGGGTCAGGTCAGTGGTGTGGTGTCCTTCAGGGTCGAGTGGTGGGTCACGTCAGTGGTGTAGTGACCTGCAGGGGTCGAGTGTTGGGTCATGTCAGTGGTGTGGTGTGGTGACCTGCAGGGTCGAAGTGTTGGGTCACTACACCACTGACGTGACCCAACACTCGACCCCTGCATGTTAAATCCTATGAAGACATGTTTCACTATCAACTATGGTGACCTGCAGGGTCGAGTGTTGGGTCACGTCAGTGGTGTAGTGACCTGCAGGGTCGAGTGTTGGGTCATGTCAGTGGTGTGGTGTGGTGACCTGCAGGGTCGAGTGTTGGGTCAAATCAGTGGTGTGGTGACCTGCAGGGTCGAGTGTTGGGTCACGTCAGTGGTGTGGTGACCTGCAGGGTCGAGTGTTGGGTCAGGTCAGTGATGTGGTGTCCTTTAGGGTTGAGGGTTGGGTCAGGTCAGTGGTGTGGTGTCCTTTAGGGTTGAGTGTTGGGTCAGGTCAGTGGTGTGGTGTCCTGCAGGGTCGAGTGTTGGGTCAGGTCAGTGGTGTGGTGTCCTGCAGGGTAGAGTGTCAGGTCACGCCAGTGGTCTGGTGTCCTGTAGGGTCGAGTGTTGGGTCAGGTCAGTGGTGTGGTGAACTGCAGGGTCGAGTGTTGGGTCACGTCAGTGGTGTGGTGACCTGCAGGGTCGTGTGTTGGGTCATGTCAGTGGTTTGGTGTGGTGACCTGCAGGGTCGAATGTTGGGTCAGGTCTGTGGTGTGGTGTCCTGTAGGGTCGAGTGTTAGATCACGTCAGTGGTGTGGTGTCCTGTAGGGTCGAGTGTTGGGTCAGGTCAGTGGTGTGGTGTCCTGCAGGGTCGAGTGTTGGGTCACGGCAGTGGTGTGGTGTAGTGACCTGCAGGGTCGAGTGTTGGTTCACGTCAGTGGTGTGGTGTGGTGACCTGCAGAGTCGAGTGTTGGGTCACGGCAGTGGTGTGGTGACCTGCAGGGTCGAGTGTTGGGTCACGTCAGTGGTGTAGTGACCTGCAGGGTCGAGTGTTGGGTCATGTCAGTGGTGTGGTGTGGTGACCTGCAGGTTCGAGTGTTGGGTCACTTCAGTGGTGTGGTGACCTGCAGGGTCGAGTGTTGGGTCCGGTCAGTGGTGTGGTGTCCTTCAGGGTCGAGTGTTGGGTCACGTCAGTGATGTAGTGACCTGCAGGGTCGAGTGTTGGGTCATGTCAGTGGTGTGGTGTGGTGACCTGCATGGTCGAGTGTTGGGTCCAATCAGTGGTGTGGTGACCTGCAGGGTCGAGTGTTGGGTCACGTCAGTGGTGTGGTGACCTGCAGGGTCGAGTGTTGGGTCATGTCAGTGATGTGGTGTCCTTTAGGGTTGAGGGTTGGGTCAGGTCATTGGTGTGGTGTCCTTTAGGGTTGAGGGTTGGGTCAGGTCAGTGGTGTGGTGTCCTGTAGGGTCGAGTGTTGGGTCACGTCAGTGGTGTGGTGTCATGCAGGGTCGAGTGTTGGGTCACGTCAGTGGTGTGGTGTCCTGTAGGGTCGAGTGTTGGGTCATGTCAGTGGTGTGGTGTCCTCTAGGGTTGAGTGTTGGGTCACGTCAGTGGAAGTTGTGACCTGCAGAGTCGAGTGTTGGGTCATGTTAGTGGTGTGGTGTCCTGTAGGGTCAAGTGTTGGGTCAGGTCAGTGGTGTGGTGAACTGCAGGGTCGAGTGTTGGGTCACGTCAGTGGTGTGGTGACCTGCAGGGTCGTGTGTTGGGTCACGTCAGTGGTTTGGTGTGGTGACCTGCAGGGTCGAGTGTTGGGTCAGGTCAGTGGTGTGGTGTCCTGTAGGGTCGAGTGTTAGGTCACGTCAGTGGTGTGGTGTCCTGTAGGGTCGAGTGTTGGGTCAGGTCAGTGGTGTGGTGACCTGCAGGGTCGAGTGTTGGTTCACGTCAGTGGTGTGGTGTGGTGACCTGCAGAGTCGAGTGATGGGTCACGGCAGTGGTGTGGTGACCTGCAGGGTCAGGTGTTGGGTCACGTCAATGGTGTAGGGACCTGCAGGGTCGAGTGTTGGGTCATGTCAGTGGTGTGGTGTGGTGACCTGCAGGTTCGAGTGTTGGGTCACTTCAGTGGTGTGGTGACCTGCAGGGTCGAGTGTTGTGTCAGGTCAGTGGTGTGGTGTCCTTCAGGGTCGAGTGTTGGGTCACGTCAGTGGTGTAGTGACCTGCAGGGTCGAGTGTTGGGTCATGTCAGTGGTGTGGTGTGGTGACCTGCAGGGTCGAGTGTTGGGTCACTACACCACTGACGTGACCCAACACTCGACCCTGCATGTTAAATCCTATGAAGACATGTTTCACTATCAACTATGGTGACCTGCAGGGTCGAGTGTTGGGTCACGCCAGTGGTGTAGTGACCTGCAGGGGTGGAGTGTTGGGTCATGTCAGTGGTGTGGTGTGGTGACCTGCAGGGTCGAGTGTTGGGTCAAATCAGTGGTGTGGTGACCTGCAGGGTCGAGTGTTGGGTCACGTCAGTGGTGGGTGACCTGCAGGGTCGAGTGTTGGGTCAGGTCAGTGATGTGGTGTCCTTTAGGGTTGAGGGTTGGGTCAGGTCAGTGGTGTGGTGTCCTTTAGGGTTGAGGGTTGGGTCAGGTCAGTGGTGTGGTGTCCTGTAGGGTCGAGTGTTGGGTCACGTCAGTGGTGTGGTGTCATGCAGGGTCGAGTGTTGGGTCACGTCAGTGGTGTGGTGTCCTGTAGGGTCGAGTGTTGGGTCATGTCAGTGGTGTGGTGTCCTCTAGGGTCGAGTGTTGGGTCACGTCAGTGGAGTTGTGACCTGCAGAGTCGAGTGTTGGGTCATGTTAGTGGTGTGGTGTGGTGACCTGCAGGGTCGAGTGTTGGGTCAAATCAGTGGTGTGGTGACCTGCAGGGTCGAGTGTTGGGTCACGTCAGTGGTGTGGTGACCTGCAGGGTCGAGTGTTGGGTCAGGTCAGTGATGTGGTGTCCTTTAGGGTTGAGGGTTGGGTCAGGTCAGTGGTGTGGTGTCCTTTAGGGTTGAGTGTTGGGTCAGGTCAGTGGTGTGGTGTCCTGCAGGGTCGAGTGTTGGGTCAGGTCAGTGGTGTGGTGTCCTGCAGGGTAGAGTGTCAGGTCACGTCAGTGGTGTGGTGTCCTGTAGGGTCGAGTGTTGGGTCAGGTCAGTGGTGTGGTGAACTGCAGGGTCGAGTGTTGGGTCACGTCAGTGGTGTGGTGACCTGCAGGGTCGTGTGTTGGGTCATGTCAGTGGTTTGGTGTGGTGACCTGCAGGGTCGAGTGTTGGGTCAGGTCTGTGGTGTGGTGTCCTGTAGGGTCGAGTGTTAGGTCACGTCAGTGGTGTGGTGTCCTGTAGGGTCGAGTGTTGGGTCAGGTCAGTGGTGTGGTGTCCTGCAGGGTCGAGTGTTGGGTCACGGCAGTGGTGTGGTGTAGTGACCTGCAGGGTCGAGTGTTGGTTCACGTCATTGGTGTGGTGTGGTGACCTGCAGAGTCGAGTGTTGGGTCACGGCAGTGGTGTGGTGACCTGCAGGGTCGAGTGTTGGGTCACGTCAGTGGTGTAGTGACCTGCAGGGTCGAGTGTTGGGTCATGTCAGTGGTGTGGTGTGGTGACCTGCAGGTTCGAGTGTTGGGTCACTTCAGTGGTGTGGTGACCTGCAGGGTCGAGTGTTGGGTCAGGTCAGTGGTGTGGTGTCCTTCAGGGTCGAGTGTTGGGTCACGTCAGTGATGTAGTGACCTGCAGGGTCGAGTGTTGGGTCATGTCAGTGTTGTGGTGTGGTGACCTGCAGGGTCGAGTGTTGGGTCCAATCAGTGGTGTGGTGACCTGCAGGGTCGAGTGTTGGGTCACGTCAGTGGTTTGGTGACCTGCAGGGTCGAGTGTTGGGTCATGTCAGTGATGTGGTGTCCTTTAGGGTTGAGGGTTGGGTCAGGTCAGTGGTGTGGTGTCCTTTAGGGTTGAGGGTTGGGTCAGGTCAGTGGTGTGGTGTCCTGTAGGGTCGAGTGTTGGGTCACGTCAGTGGTGTGGTGTCATGCAGGGTCGAGTGTTGGGTCACGTCAGTGGTGTGGTGTCCTGTAGGGTCGAGTGTTGGGTCACGTCAGTGGAGTTGTGACCTGCAGAGTTGAGTGTTGGGTCATGTTAGTGGTGTGGTGTCCTGTAGGGTCGAGTGTTGGGTCACGTCAGGGGTGTGGTGACCTGCAGGGTCGTGTGTTGGGTCACGTTAGTGGTTTGGTGTGGTGACCTGCAGGGTCGAGTGTTGGGTCAGGTCAGTGGTGTGGTGTCCTGTAGGGTCGAGTGTTAGGTCACGTCAGTGGTGTGGTGTCCTGTAGGGTCGAGTGTTGGGTCAGGTCAGTGGTGTGGTGACCTGCAGGGTCGAGTGTTGGTTCACGTCAGTGGTGGTGTGGTGACCTGCAGAGTCGAGTGATGGGTCACGGCAGTGGTGTGGTGACCTGCAGGGTCAGGTGTTGGGTCACGCTCAGTGGTGTAGTGACCTGCAGGGTCGAGTGTTGGGTCATGTCAGTGGTGTGGTGTGTGACCTGCAGGTTCGAGTGTTGGGTCACTTCAGTGGTGTGGTGACCTGCAGGGTCGAGTGTTGTGTCAGGTCAGTGGTGTGGTGTCCTTCAGGGTCGAGTGTTGGGTCACGCCAGTGGTGTAGTGACCTGCAGGGTCGAGTGTTGGGTCATGTCAGTGGTGTGGTGTGGTGACCTGCAGGGTCGAGTGTTGGGTCACTACACCACTGACGTGACCCAACACTCAACCCTGCATGTTAAATCCTATGAAGACATGTTTCACTATCAACTATGGTGACCTGCAGGGTCGAGTGTTGGGTCACGTCAGTGGTGTAGTGACCTGCAGGGTCGAGTGTTGGGTCATGTCAGTGGTGTGGTGTGGTGACCTGCAGGGTCGAGTGTTGGGTCAAATCAGTGGTGTGGTGACCTGCAGGGTCGAGTGTTGGGTCACGTCAGTGATGTGGTGTCCTTTAGGGTTGAGGGTTGGGTCAGGTCAGTGGTGTGGTGTCCTTTAGGGTTGAGGGTTGGGTCAGGTCAGTGGTGTGGTGTCCTGTAGGGTCGAGTGTTGGGTCACGTCAGTGGTGTGGTGTCATGCAGGGTCGAGTGTTGGGTCACGTCAGTGGTGTGGTGTCCTGTAGGGTCGAGTGTTGGGTCATGTCAGTGGTGTGGTGTCCTCTAGGGTCGAGTGTTGGGTCACGTCAGTGGAGTTGTGACCTGCAGAGTCGAGTGTTGGGTCATGTTAGTGGTGTGGTGTCCTAAAGGGTTGAGTGTTGGGTCAGGTCAGTGGTGTGGTGTCCTGTAGGGTTGAGTGTTGGGTCACGTCAGTGGTGTAGTGACCTGCAGGGTCGAGTGTTGGGTCATGTCAGTGGTGTGGTGTCCTGTAGGGTCGAGTGTTGGGTCACGTCAGTGGTGTGGTGTAGTGACCTGCAGTGTCGAGTGTTGGTTCACGTCTGTGGTGTGGTGTGGTGACCTGCAGGGTTGAGTGTTGGGTCACGTCAGTGGTGTGGAGACCTGCAGGGTTGAGTGTTGGGTCACGTCAGTGGTGTGGTGACCTGCAGGGTCGAGTGATGGGTCACGTCAGTGGTGTGGTGTGTTGACCTGCAGGGTCGAGTGTTGGGTCACGTCAGTGGTGTGGTGTCCTGTATGATCGAGTGTTGGGTCAGGTCAGTGGTTTGGTGACCTGCAGGGTTGAGTGTTAGGTCACATCAGTGGTGTGGTGACCTGCAGGGTCTAGTGTTGGGTCACGTCAGTGGTGTGGTGTGGTGACCTGCAGGGTCGAGTGTTGGTTCATGTCAGTGGTGTGGTGTGGTGGCCTGCAGGGTCGAGTGTTGGGTCACGTCAGTGGTGTGGTTACCTGCAGGGTTGAGTGTTGGGTCAAGTCAGTTGTGTGGTGTCCTGTATGATCGAGTGTTGGGTCAGGTTAGTGGTGTGGTGTCCTGTAGGGTCGAGTGTTGGGTCACGTCAGTGGTGTGGTGACCTGCAGAGTCGAGTGTTGGGTCACGTTAGTGGTGTGGTGTCCTGCAGGGTCGAGTGTTAGGTCACATCAGTGGTGTGGTGTCCTGTAGGGTCGAGTGTTGGGTCACGTCAGTGGTGCGGTGACCTGCAGAGTCGAGTGTTGGGTCACGTTAGTGGTGTGGTGTCCTGCAGGGTCGAGTGTTGGGTCACATTAGTGGTGTGGTGTCCTGTAGGGTCGAGTGTTGGGTCACGTCAGTGGTGTGGTGACCTGCAGAGTCGAGTGTTGGGTCACGTTAGTGGTGTGATGTCCTGCAGGGTCGAGTGTTTGGTCACGTCAGTGCTGTGGTGACCTGCAGGGTCGAGTGTTGGGTCACGTCAGTGGTATAGTGACCTGCAGGGTCGAGTGTTGGGTCATGTCAGTGGTGTGATGTGGTGACCTGCAGGGTCGAGTGATGGGTCACGTTAGTGGTGTGGTAACCTGCAGGGTCAAGTGTTGGGTCAAGTCAGTGGTGTGGTGACCTGCAGGGTCGAGTGTTGGGTCACGTCAGTGGTGTGGTGACCTGCAGGGTCGAGTGTTGGGTCACGTAAGTGGTGTGGTGTGGTGTGGTGACCTGCAGGGTTGAGTGTTGGTTCACGTCAGTGGTGTGGTTTGGTGACCTGCAGGGTCGAGTGTTGGGTCAGGTCAGTGGTGTTGTGTCCTGCAGGGTCGAGTGTTGGGTCAGGTCAGTGGTGTGGTGTCCTGCAGGGTAGAGTGTCAGGTCACGTCAGTGGTGTGGTGTCCTGTAGGGTCGAGTGTTGGGTAAGGTCAGTGGTGTGGTGAACTGCAGGGTCGAGTGTTGGGTCACGTCAGTGGTGTGGTGACCTGCAGGGTCGTGTGTTGGGTCATGTCAGTGGTTTGGTGTGCTGACCTGCAGGGTCGAGTGTTGGGTCATGTCAGTGGTGTGGTGTCCTGTAGGGTCGAGTGTTAGGTCACGTCAGTGGTGTGGTGTCCTGTAGGGTCGAGTGTTGGGTCAGGTCAGTGGTGTGGTGTCCTGCAGGGTCGAGTGTTGGGTCACGGCAGTGGTGTGGTGTAGTGACCTGCAGGGTCGAGTGTTGGTTCACGTCAGTGGTGTGGTGTGGTGACCTGCAGAGTTGAGTGTTGGGTCATGGCAGTGGTGTGGTGACCTGCAGGGTCGAGTGTTGGGTCACGTCAGTGGTGTAGTGACCTGCAGGGTCGAGTGTTGGGTCATGTCAGTGGTGTGGTGTGGTGACCTGCAGGGTCGAGTGTTGGGTCAAATCAGTGGTGTGGTGACCTGCAGGGTCGAGTGTTGGGTCACGTCAGTGGTTTGGTGTCCTGCAGGGTCGAGTGTTGGGTCACGGCAGTGGTGTGGTGTAGTGACCTGCAGGGTCGAGTGTTGGTTCACGTCAGTGGTGTGGTTTGGTGACCTGCAGAGTAAAGTGTTGTGTCACGGCAGTGGTGTGGTGACCTGCAGGGTCGAGTGTTGGGTCATGTCAGTGGTGTGGTGTGGTGACCTGCAGGTTCCAGTGTTGGGTCACTTCAGTGGTGTGGTGACCTGCAGGGTCGAGTGTTGGGTCAGGTCAGTGGTGTGGTGTCCTTCAGGGTCGAGTGTTGGGTCACGTCAGTGGTGTAGTGACCTGCAGGGTCGAGTGTTGGGTCATGTCAGTGGTGTGGTGTGGTGACCTGCAGGGTTGAGTGTTGGTCACTACACCACTGACGGACCCAACACTCGACCCCGCATGTTAAATCCTATGAAGACATGTTTCACTATCAACTCTGGTGACCTGCAGGGTCGAGTGTTGGGTCACGTCAGTGGTGTAGTGACCTGCAGGGTCGAGTGTTGGGTCATGTCAGTGGTGTGGTGTGGTGACCTGCAGGGTCGAGTGTTGGGTCAAATCAGTGGTGTGGTGACCTGCAGGGTCGAGTGTTGGGTCACGTCAGTGGTGTGGTGACCTGCAGGGTCGAGTGTTGGGTCAGGTCAGTGATGTGGTGTCCTTTAGGGTTGAGGGTTGGGTCAGGTCAGTGGTGTGGTGTCCTTTAGGGTTGAGGGTTGGGTCAGGTCAGTGGTGTGGTGTCCTGTAAGTTCGAGTGTTGGGTCACGTCAGTGGTGTGGTGTCATGCAGGGTCGAGTGTTGGGTCACGTCAGGGGTGGTGTGACCTGCAGGGTCGATTTTTGGGTCACATCAGTGGTGTGGTGTCCTGTAGGGTCGAGTGTTGGGTCAGGTCAGTGGTGTGGTGTCCTGTAGGGTCGAGTGTTAGGTCACGTCAGTGGTGTGGTGTCCTGTAGGGTCAAGTGTTGTGTCAGGTCAGTGGTGTGGTGTCCTGCAGGGTCGAGTGTTTGTCACGGCAGTGGTGTGGTGTAGTGACCTGCAGGGTCGAGTGTTGGTTCACGTCAGTGGTGTGGTGTGGTGACCTGCAGGGTCGAGTGTTGGGTCACGTCAGTGGTGTGGTGACCTGCAGGGTCGAGTGTTGGGTCACGTCAGTGGTGTAGTGACCTGCAGGTCGAGTGTTGGGTCATGTCAGTGGTGTGGTGTGGTGACCTGCAGGGTCGAGTGTTGGGTCACGTCAGTGGTGTGGTGACCTGCAGGGTCGAGTGTTGGGTCACGTCAGTGGTGTAGTGACCTGCAGGGTCGAGTGTTGGGTCATGTCAGTGGTGTGGTGTGGTGACCTGCAGGGTCGAGTGTTGGGTCAAATCAGTGGTGTGGTGACCTGCAGGGTCGAGTGTTGGGTCACGTCAGTGTTGTGGTGTCCTGCAGGGTCGAGTGTTGGGTCACGGCAGTGGTGTGGTGTAGTGACCTGCAGGGTCGAGTGTTGGTTCACGTCAGTGGTGTGGTGTTTTGACCTGCAGAGTCGAGTGTTGGGTCACGGCAGTGGTGTGGTGACCTGCAGGGTCGAGTGTTGGGTCATGTCAGTGGTGTGGTGTGGTGACCTGCAGGTTCGAGTGTTGGGTCACTTCAGTGGTGTGGTGACCTGCAGGGTCGAGTGTTGGGTCAGGTCAGTGGTGTGGTGTCCTTCACGGTCGAGTGTTGGGTCACGTCAGTGGTGTAGTGACCTGCAGGGTCGAGTGTTGGGTCATGTCAGTGGTGTGGTGTGGTGACCTGCAGGGTCGAGTGTTGGGTCACTACACCACTGACGTGACCCAACACTCGACCCTGCATGTTAAATCCTATGAAGACATGTTTCACTATCAACTCTGGTGACCTGCAGGGTCGAGTGTTGGGTCACGTCAGTGGTGTAGTGACCTGCAGGGTCGAGTGTTGGGTCATGTCAGTGGTGTGGTGTGGTGACCTGCAGGGTCGAGTGTTGGGTCAAATCAGTGGTGTGGTGACCTGCAGGGTCGAGTGTTGGGTCACGTCAGTGGTGTGGTGACCTGCAGGGTCGAAGTGTTGGGTCAGGCCAGTGATGTGGTGTCCTTTAGGGTTGAGGGTTGGGTCAGGTCAGTGGTGTGGTGTCCTGTAAGGTCGAGTGTTGGGTCACGTCAGTGGTGTGGTGTCATGCAGGGTCGAGTGTTGGGTCACGTCAGTGGTGTGGTGACCTGCAGGGTCGATTTTTGGGTCACATCAGTGTTGTGGTGTCCTGTAGGGTCGAGTGTTGGGTCAGGTCAGTGGTGTGGTGTCCTGTAGGGTCGAGTGTTAGGTCACGTCAGTGGTGTGGTGTCCTGTAGGGTCAAGTGTTGTGTCAGGTCAGTAGTGTGGTGTCCTGCAGGGTCGAGTGTTTGTCACGGCAGTGGTGTGGTGTAGTGACCTGCAGGGGCGAGTGTTGTTTCACGTCAGTGGTGTGGTGTGGTGACCTGCAGGGTCGAGTGTTGGGTCACGTCAGTGGTGTGGTGACCTGCAGGGTCGAGGTGTTGGGTCACGTCAGTGGTGTAGTGACCTGCAGGGTCGAGTGTTGGGTCATGTCAGTGGTGTGGTGTGGTGACCTGCAGGGTCGAGTGTTGGGTCAAATCAGTGGTGTGGTGACCTGCAGGGTCGAGTGTTGGGTCACGTCAGTGGTGTGGTGACCTGCAGGGTCGAGTGTTGGGTCAGGTCAGTGATGTGGTGTCCTTTAGGGTTGAGGGTTGGGTCAGGTCAGTGGTGTGGTGTCCTTTAGGGTTGAGGGTTGGGTCAGGTCAGTGGTGTGGTGTCCTGTAAGGTCGAGTGTTGGGTCACGTCAGTGGTGTGGTGTCATGCAGGGTCGAGTGTTGGGTCACGTCAGTGGTGTGGTGACCTGCAGGGTCGATTTTTGGGTCACATCAGTGTTGTGGTGTCCTGTAGGGTCGAGTGTTGGGTCAGGTCAGTGGTGTGGTGTCCTGTAGAGTCGAGTGTTAGGTCACGTCAGTGGTGTGGTGTCCTGTAGGGTCAAGTGTTGTGTCAGGTCAGTAGTGTGGTGTCCTGCAGGGTCGAGTGTTTGTCACGGCAGTGGTGTGGTGTAGTGACCTGCAGGGTCGAGTGTTGTTTCACGTCAGTGGTGTGGTGTGGTGACCTGCAGGGTCGAGTGTTGGGTCACGTCAGTGGTGTGGTGACCTGCAGGGTCGAGTGTTGGGTCACGTCAGTGGTGTAGTGACCTGCAGGTCGAGTGTTGGGTCATGTCAGTGGTGTGTGGGTGACCTGCAGGGTCGAGTGTTGGGTCACGTCAGTGGTGTGGTGACCTGCAGGGTCGAGTGTTGGGTCACGTCAGTGGTGTAGTGACCTGCAGGGTCGAGTGTTGGGTCATGTCAGTGGTGTGGTGTGGTGACCTGCAAGGTGTCCTGTCTCTCTCTCTCTCTCTCTCTCTCTCTCTCTCTCTCTCTCTCTCTCTCTCTCTCTCTCTCTCTCTCTCTCTCTCTCTCTCTCTCTCTCTCTCTCTCTCTCTCTCTCTCTCTCTCTCTCTCTCTCTCTCTCTCTCTCTCTCTCTCTCTCTCAATTTACACGTGCGCGGATGAACACACACACACACACAGTATTTCCCATTTGGGGCTCGGGGCAGATAGAGTGGGAGGAGGTGTATGTTGAGACAGGAAGTTATGTGCCAAATAAAGCAATACAGCAGGCAGGGTGTTTCAGATCCTCATAGTCCAAACCTGAAAACACAGAAACCTGAGATTCAACACTCTCACTCCCCACTGGTAGACACAGGGTTCTGCTTTTGTCTTTTACAGCAGCAACAGTCAGCATTAGGCCAAAGCTGTTACTGTCTCAACAACAAGCCCCTCCATTCACTCACACACACACCCTCTCCTACCCTTCCACAAACACCCATCCAACCTCCACCACTCCCCATACCAGGCTCTCTTTTACAGCACGAAGGTTAGGACAAACACAGGGGCATGCAGCTATGTGGATGAGATTATCACCAGGATCTGACCCGGTGACCTTGTGGAGGTCATGTGTGGAGGGCCGGGAGGGCGGCAGGCTGGTCGGTGAGGTAACCCCAAGGCCCCAGCAGGACTGTGTATGCCTGACGTCTCAGGAATCTGCCCAACTGCCACTCTGCCTGGCCCCAGCCCCTGTCCCTGTCACTGGCCCTGCAACATGACACGATACACAGCACAAGACTGGGGACGGAGGGAGGGAGGGAGGGAGGAAACAGAGAATATGAGGGAGGGAGGAGGGAGGGAGGGAGGAGAGACGGAGGGAGGGAGGGAGGGAGACGGAGGGAGGGAGGGAACAAGGAGACAGAGGGAGGGGAGCAAGGAGACGGATGGAGGGAGGGAGGGAGGGAGGGAGGGAGGAGGGAGGGAGGAGGGAGGGAGGGAGGGAGGGAGGGAGGGAGGGTCTGCTCATCCTGACTAATAGGACTATAGAGGAAGGATGATTAGGTGTTGTGTAGTAACAGTGTAATTGGGTCACTGATAGGATTCATACATGTCTCTACATGTTTATGTATGAGTCTGTGTGTGTGCGTGCATGTGAGTGAGTGTGTGTGTGTGTGTGTAAGCCTAAATGTTTGTGTTTTCTAGGATTAGTTAATTGCGTTACCAACCTCTCTGATAGATATCTCTGCAGGACAAACAGTCTTACTGTAGTTGCCTGTGTTTGCTAGAGCAAACTTATTTCCTAACGTTGATACATTTCCGGATGCAGCACAGTGAAAGCGTGTGAAAGGCAATTTATATCAAACATTATAACTGTTTTTATAACTTTATGAAGTATATCAAAGCACTGGGAGCTGGATTGGGGGAAGCACACACACACACACACACACACACACACACACAAACACACACACACACACACACACACACATACACACACTCACACACCCACATACACACACTCACACACCCTCACTCACACACACACACACAGAGACAGCTATTTGGCAATATGACAAACATAATTATTTATAACTACAAAGACTGAAAAATTGACAACAGGCCTAGCTACCTTATGAACTGTTCAGCTCTA
>NW_025535289.1:0-107598 GCF_020615455.1 Coregonus clupeaformis | reverse complement strand
AGTCCCCACCACCCTAGTCCCTAGTCCCACCCGGCACCCTAGTCCCTGGGTCCCTAACGGTACTCCTAGTCCCTAAACGGCACTCCTAGTCCCTAGTCTCACGGCACTTAAAGTCCTCACCCACCCTAGTTCTCTAGTCTCTAACGGCACTTTAGTTCAACGGCACTTAGTCCCTAACGGCACCCTAGTCCCTAACGGCACCCTGTCCCTAACGGCACTCCTAGTCCCTAACGGCACCCTAGTCCAGGTCCTCAACGGCACTTAGTCCCTAGTCCCTAACGGCACCCCTAGTCCCTAACGGGCAATTCAGTCCCTAATCGCACTTTAGTTCCCACGTGTACCTTTAGTTCTAATGTACTTTAGTTCTTAATGTGTACTTTGTCTCTTTAATGTGTACTTTTGTTCTAATGTACTTAGTTCTTTAGTTCTACCGGTACCTTTAGTTCTAATGGTTACTTTAGTTTTAGTTCTGACTGCACTCCTAGTCCCTAACGCACTCCTAGTCCGTCCCTAACGGCACTCCTAGTCCCTAACGGCACTAGTCCCTAACGGCACCCTCTAGTCCCTAACGGGCAAACAACCCTAGTCCCTAACGGCACCTCAGTCCCTAACGGCACTTCTAGTCCCTAGTTCCCTAGTCCCTAACGGGAATTTTTTAGTCTCTTGTTCTAATGGGTAATTTCCTTTGTCTCTTAGTTCTAACGGTACTTAAGTTCTTACTCGGTATTTAGTTCCCACTCGGTACTTTATTCTTAGTTCCCACGTGTACCTTTAGTTCTAATGGGTACTTTGGGTTCCTAGTTCTAATGTACTTCTAGTCTCACGGTTAGTCTAATGGTACCTTTAGTTCTAAATGTGTACTCTTGTCTCTTAACGGGTACCTTTAGTTCTACTCGGTACCTTAGTTCTTACCTGTACTTTAGTTCTTAGTTCCTAATGGTACCTTAGTCTCTTTAGTTCCCACGGTATTCTTCTTTGTCTCTGGTCCTAACGGCACTTAGTCCCTAACGCAATTCTAGTCCCTAACGGGCAATTCTAGTCCCTAGTCTCCTAGTCCTCAACGCACTCCTAGTCTTTAACGGCACTTAGTCCTCTAACGCACTCCTAGTCTCAAACGGCACTTAGTCCTAAACGGCACTCCTAGTCCCTAGTCCCTAACGGGCAATTCTAGTCCCAGTCCTAACGACTATAGTCCCTAACGGCACCTGCCCTAACGTACCCTGTCCCTAACGCACCCTAGTCCCTAACGGCACCCTAGTCCCAACGGCACTTAGTCCCTAACGGCACTTCTAAATCCCTTGTCCCTAATTTCTACCTTGGGTCCTTGTCTCCTAACGGTACCTTGTCCCTAGTCTCTAACGGCAATTTCCTAGTCTCCTTTAATGGTACTTAGTCCTTAACGGTACTCTGTTCCTAATGCCACTTAGTTCCTAATGGTACTCTGTGTCCCTAATGGCACTTTAGTCCTAAACGTCTTGAGTCTCCCACGGTACTGTCTCAGTCTCACGGTACCTTTGTCTCTAATGTGTGTACTTAGTTCTAACGGTACCCTTTAGTCTCTTAGTCTCAACGGTACTTTAGTTCTAACGGTACTTTAGTCTCTTGTCTTGCACGGGTAATTTTGTCTCTTACCTGTGGTACTTTTGTCTCTTAATGTACTTTAGTCTCTTAGTTCTACCTGTGTACTCTTCTTGTCTCTTGCTCCCACGTACTCTTAGTTCTTACTGTACCTTTAGTCTCTTAGTTCCACGTACCTTTAGTTCTGTAGTCTCACTGTACCTTTAGTTCTACGGTACCTTTATTGTCTCACGGTACCTTAGTCTCTACCGGTACTTTGTCCTTTTCTAATAGTACTTAGTGTCTCTACTCACTTCTAGTCTCTAACGGGTAATTTTTAGTCCCTTTAACGTGCACCTAGTCCCCACCGGCACCCTACCTAGTCCCTAACGGCACCCTAGTCCCTAACGGCACCCTAGTCCCCAACGGCACCTAGTCCCTAACGGTACTCCTAGTCCCTAACGTACCCAGTCCTAACGGCACCTAGTCCCTATGTCTTTGTTATTAATGTGTACTCTAGTTCTAGTTCTTTAGTTCTTAATGGTACTCTTAGTTCTTGCACGGTACTTTAGTTCCCACGGTACTTTGTTCCTTTAATGTACTTAGTTTGCATCGTACTTTGTAGTTCTAACGTGTACTCCTAGTCTCTAACGGTAATTTCTAGTCTCTAACGGGTACTGGTAGTCCTAGTCCTTTAACGGTACCCCTAGTTCCTAGTTCCCACGGTATTAGTCTCCAACGTGTACTTAGTTCCTAATGTGTGCACTTAGTCCCTAGTCTCTACCGGTACTCTAGTCCCTAGTTCCTTTAATGTGTACTTAGGTTTTACCGTACCTTTAGTTCTAATGCAATTTTGTCTCTTGTTCTGATCGGTAATTTTGTTCTAATGTTACTTTGTTCTTAATGTTACTTTTAGTTCTAATGTGTACTTTAGTTCTAAGTACTCTAGTTCCTTTAGTTCTAACAGTACTTTAGTTCCCTAAATGTTACTCTTAGTTCTAATGTCATTTTGTCTCTTAATGTAATTTTGTTCTTAATGCATTTTAGTTCTAATGTTACTTTAGTTCTTTAGTTCTTAATGTGGCAATTTTGTTCTTAATGTACCTTTAGTCCCAAACGGTAATTTTAGTCTCAACGGTACCCTAGTTCCCACGGCAATTCCTAGTCCCTAACGGTAACCTTTTGTCTCAACGGGTAATTTCTAGTCTCTAGTCTCTAACGGTACCTTTAGTTCCGTCCCTAGTCTCATCGTACCTTAGTCCCCAACGGTTACCTTTAGTTCCTAACGTAACTTTAGTTCCCGTACCTTAGTCTAACGGGTCTTTGTCTAATGTGTACTTTAGTTCTTGTTCGGTACGTTAGTTCCTAATGTTACTTAGTTCCGTAGTTCTTGCACGGTAATTTTAGTTCCTAACGTTACTAGTTCTTTGCACGGTACCTTTAATGTTTGGTTTTAGTTTAATGGATTGTTAGTCCTAACGGTAACCTTAGTCCCACGGTACTTGTCAGGGTAATGTTTTGTTCCTATCGGGTACTTTAGTTCTTATCTGTACTTTAGTTCCTATTATCGGTACTCTTGGCTCTAGTTCTAATGTGTCTTTAGTTTAATGTTACTTGTTCTTTAATGGATGCTTCTAGTTCTTAATGGGTATCATCTTAGTATTTAATTTTGCCCCTACGTACTTTGTTTAATGGTAATTTTTAGTTCTTGTTTTTAGTTCTTGCACGGTATTTAGAAATTTTACTCGGTACTTTGTTCTTTAATGTACTTTGTTTTAATGGGTAACTTCCTAGTTTCCTAGTCCCCAACGGCACCTTCGACCCCGGCCCTAACTCACTAGTCTCTGCCTAACGGCACTTGTCCACCGCACCAGTCCTGCCTCATCGGTACCTAGTCTACCGACCCTAGTCCTAGTCCCTAACGCACTCTAGCTGTTCACCGTTACCTAACGTACACGCTCTATTCTAAACGGTATGTCCCGGTATTATCAAGAAGTCTAACGGCACTAGTTTAACCTATCCTTAGTCTAACGTGAATTTTCCTCTAGTCCCCTAACGGTACTTTCTATCTTTCCCAACGCTACTTTTAGTCTCTAGTCTCCACGGTACTCTTAGTTCCTAACGGTACTTAACTTTAACGGTACCTTAGTTCTAATGTACCTTTAGTTCTGCACGGTAATTTCTAGTTCTAACGTACTTAAAGGTCTCTTAACGGGCCACTCTAGTCCCTAACGGCACCTAGTCCCCACCGGCACCCTAGTCCTAGTTCTAACGGCACTGTCCCTAACGGGCAATTCCCCTAGTCCCTAGCCCCACCCACCCTAGTCCCTAACGGCACCTCTAGTTCCTAACGGCCACCCCCAGTCTCTAACGACTTTGTCCCTAACGAAATTTGTACTCTGAAGTTCTAACGTACTTAGTCTCCTTTAACGGCACTTCCTAGTTCCCTAGTCGTCCTATTATCCTAACGTAGTCTTTTTAGTTAGTCAACGGCACCCTTATCCCAACGGCACTTAGCCCAACGGGCACCCTAGTCCCCCACGGCACCCTAAAGTCCCTAACGTGTTCCCAGCCCAACGGCACCCTAGTCCCTAACGCACCCTAGTCCCTAACGGCACCCTAACGCACCCTAGTCTAACGGCACCCTAGTCCCTAACGGCACCCTAGTTCCTACCGTGTACTTAGTCCCACGGTACCTTAGTCCTAACGTGTACTCTAGTGTCCGTAGTCCCCCAACGCACCCTAGTTCCACGGCACCTTATTCTAACGGCTACCTTAGTCTTAGTGCTCAAGTACTTAGTTCTTAACGTACTATTTGATTGTCCCTAATGGGTATTACTTGTTCTGCACGGTACTTTAGTTCTTTAAGAATGTACTTTTGTTGACGTATTTTGTCTCTTAACGGAACCCTAGTTATCTACGGCATTTACGGTACCTTGGGGTTTATCACCGGAACTTTAGTTATCCAACGTTACCTTTAGTTCCACGGCACTCCTAGTCTCAACGGTACTTAGTTCCTACTGGCATTTAGTTCTTTAGTCTCTTAATTGTTAACGGTACTAGTTCTAACGTGTACTAGTTTAATTACTTCTACCGGCACTAGTTTAAGGGTACTTGTTTATTCCAACGGTACTTTAGTCAACGGTACTGTAATGTTGTAACGCACTTAGTAACGGCACCCGTCTATTCTAAGTGGTTTAGTCTCTAACGACAAGTTTGTCCCTAACGGCTACTTCCTAGTCTTACGGCACGCCCTGTCATACCTATCTATCCGCTTTCTACTTAGTTCCCAACGTACCTACTTAGTTCCTACCGGTACTTAGCCCCTAACGGTACTCTATTCTTATTATTTCTAGTCTTAATCGTACAGTCTTTCCCTACTTAGTTCCACGGTACTCCTAGTTAAGTACTAGTCTTACCGTACGTCCAGTAACAGTTACCGGTACATTAGTACGTACTGGTTACTCTTTAGTTTCTAATGTACTTAGTTTCTTAACGGTATACCTGCCTTAGTCCCTAACGGTATTAGTTCAACTAGTCTAACGTGTTCTCTAGTCCCTATCCCACCGGCACCTCTAGTCTAGTCTCCGAACGCACCTAGTCCCTAACGCACCCTAGTCTCTATGGGGTCTTTGTTAACAGTAGTGCACAAGGGAACAGGGTGCCATTTGGGACGAAACCTATGTATAGTTGCACCTAGACACGGATCTAAGGTCAGTTTGGCATATTTCTACCCCCCCCCCTCCCCAAACTGATTTTGATATGTGGTTAAGGACCCCTATCTAGTCTGCGTATCGGCCCCCCAACGGCATATATATGTGCAATAACTTTCACCAAAGCCCATAGGGAAATAGGCTTGAATTTAGGATGCTCGACCAAACTGAAGCAGTAACAAAGCATTGAAGAGTCTGTGGCGACGGTAAACATGATATTCCATTGGTCCATTTTATTAAGTTGGTTGATGACATCACTTAAGTGCAAGAAATTTAAAGGATTTATGAAAAATCTTATAGAAGTTCAAATGACGCCACGTTCCCTATTTATGCGCTACCTTGACCAGGAGAGGGCAGCAATGAAAGGGAATGGGGCGCTATTTGAGACGTATACTATTTCTATGTGTAAAAATTCAGAACCGGCGACGACAGCTAACATGATTGGACAGTTAAAACAGGAAATGAGAGACTCTATTAATGTACTGGCCACTACAGGCGAGGAAATGAGACAGTATTAATGTATTAGCAGGATTGGCTAGTTATAAGAGGATATGAGACAGTATTCATGTGATTGGCCAGATATAAGAGGAATGAGAGCAGTGTTCATGTATTGGCCAGTTATGAGGGATATGAGACAGTATTCATGTGATTGGCCAGTTATAAGGATATGAGAGTATTTGTATTAGCAGGATTGGCAGTTTATAAGAGGATAGTGGGAAAGAAAGTATTAATGTGGATGGGCCAAAGGATAACATTGGAAATAATACTGTTTTTAAGTATTGACAAGGAAAGCATCAAAAGAATTGATACCTGATTGACATGTAGATGGGGAAGAGACAGACAGGAGGTAGACGGGGGGGCTTTGATGCTGAGTGGGGGTGTGTGTAGACTGGCCTTTCTTGTGGCCGGAGGTTCAGGGTTGATGCTGGAGTGGGGGGCTGACTTTGGCCTTCTTGGCCGGAGTGTTTGGGGTGTGATGCTGAGTGGGGGGTGTGTTTGACTTTGGCCTTCTTGGGCGGGGGTTCAGGGCTGATGCTGGAGTGGGGGGTGTGCCAGACTTTGGCCTTCTTGGCCGGAGGTTCAGGGTTGATGCTGACGCGAGGGACTCCGGCCGTGGGTGTGTAGGGGAATACGAGATGATGTCACCTTCTTACCGATGGTCCCACTCTGCAGGAACACAGAGAGGTATGACGACAATCTGGTTAGTAGCTTTGATAACGTAGTTCCTACTGTGGTAGGGGTGTAACAGATTAAACCTCGTCCCCAGGCTTGACTCTGGTTCCTGTAGCTGGAAACCTAGCGGGTTTGGATTTACTGAGTAACGTGGCTAATCAATTACAATTCTGAGCGAATCACACGACTAAGAGGCGTGGTCTCAAATCGGCAAGTGAGAGCCTGAGTCTGCTGTATAATATAGGAAATCGCAGTCAAAAATAGATGTTCTAACACATTAACTATATTATTTTTGGGGAAGCGCAATTGATTCAGAGTTCGCCATGAAAAGTTTAAGTGTGTAAACTATTTTGGGAGAAGAGAGTGTGTGTGTACGTATTACGGAAGCTAATGTTCTGCAGGCGGGGTGAAGTTGGTCACAGCACGGCCGCAAACAGAAACGGCTCAACATGTGGCCATATATCTAATCAGATAAACACACACACACACACACACAAGTTGATGTTAGGTGTTTAAATGATAGGAGTAGTGAGTGTGTGTTTCCTGTGTGTGTGTGTGTGTGTTGTGTGTGTGTTATTCTCACCCTGAACATGTCCCACTGGGTGCAGATGGACCAGCGGCGCGGGCCCCTGGGACAGGCCTGGTAGGGATCCACTGACACTGTGACCAGCCCGACACTCAGCAATACACAGATACAACCTACACAGACACTGTGACCAGCTCTGAACCACAGCAACACACAGACAACGTTAAGATAGACACTGGGTGACCAGCTCTGCCACTAAGAATACAGATACTACATAGACACTGGGCACCAGCCCGGACACTGCACAACACAAGATACAACGTCACACAGACACTCGTGACCAGCTCGTGACACTACAACACAGCTAGATAAATCGCCACATAGACACTGTGACCAGCTCGGACACTACAACACACAGATACAACGTACACAGACATCGAGACCAGCTCGCACACCACAAATACACAGATACAACGCTACATAGACACTGTGACCAGCCCCCATACAATACACAGATACAACGCTGATACACAGACACTGGTGACCAGCTCGGACACTACAATACACAGATACAACGTTACATAGACACTGTGACCAGCCCGAACACACAATACACAGATACAACGCTACATAGACACTGGGACCAGCCACACTACAATACAGATACAACGCTACATAGACACCGTGGACCAGCTCGACACTACAAAACACACGATAACGCTACATAGACACTTTGACCAGCTCGACACCACAATACACAGATACAACGCTACATAGACACTGTGACCAGCTCGACACTGCACAGATAACGCGTACACAGACACTGTGACCAGCCTTCCGGACACTACAATACACGATACAACGTTGAGCATAGACACTGTGACCAGCTCCGATGCACTACAAAACACAGATACAACGCATATAGACACTGTGGACCAGCTCGGACACTACAATACGATAAGCGTTAGACACTGTGACCAGCTCGGACACTACAAAACACAGATAACGCTACACAGACACTGTGACCAGCTCCGGCACACTACAAATACACAGATAACGTTAAGAGGCAGACACTGGGAACAGCTCGGACACTCACAATACAGAGGCAACGCAGCATAGATACTGAGACCAGCTCGACACTACAAACACAGATACAACGAAGCAAGACACTGTGACCAAGCTCGAGACACTAATGTACCACACAGATACATAGACACTGTGACCAGCTCTCCGACACTACAACACACAGGATACAACGTTACATAGACACTGTGACCAGCTCGACACTACAATACACAGATACGCTGCATAGACACTGTGACCAGCCCGGACACTACAATACACAGATACAACGTTACATAGACACTGTGACCAGCTCGGACACTAAGGCAATACACAGATACACCGTTACATAGACACTGGGTGACCCAGCTCTGACACTACAATACAGATACAACGCTACACAGACACTGTGACTCAGCCCGGACACCACAACACACAGATACAACGTCACAAGACACTGCAGACCAGCTTGGACACTACAATACACAGATACAACGTCACACAGACACTGTGACCAGCCCGACACTACAATACAGATATAATGCCGTACAATGTGACACTGTGACCAGCTCGACACTAACAATACTAAACGTTACTGCACACTGTGACCAGCTCGACACTACAATACACAGATACAACGCCACACAGACACTGTGACCAACTCGGACACTAACAATACACAGATACAACGTCACATAGACACTGTGACCAGCTCGGACACTACAACACATCAGATACAACGTTACACAGACACTGGGACCAGCTCGGACACTACAATACACAGATACAACGCTGTACGCAGACACTGTGACCAGCCCGGACACTACAATACACAGATACAACGTTACACAGACACTGTGACCAGGGCTCCGACACTAAGCATAATACACAGATACAACGTCACAGAGCAACACTGTGTACCAGCCCGGACACTACAATACACAGATACAACGCTACTCTGACACCACACCCAGCCTCGGACACTACAATACATACAACGCTACACATTGCACACTGTGACCAGCCCGGCACACTACAATACACAGATGACAACGCACACAGACACTGCGACCAGCTCGGACACTACAATACACAGATAAGCACGTTATATAGACACTTCCGTGACCAGCACAGCACACTAGCAATACACAGATAAACGTTACACGTGACACTGTGACCAGCTCGACACTACAATACAGATACAAACACAGACAAGACCAGCTCGACACCACAATGCGCAGATAAACGTCACAAGAGCACTCAGACCAGCACATACACTACAATACACAGATACCACGTTGCTTAGACACTGTGGCCACTGCCGCCGACTAGCAACACACAGATACAACGTTACAAGACACTGTGACCAGCTCGGACACTACAACACAGATACACGTTATATAGACACCGTGACCAGCACAGACACTCCAATACACAGATACAATGTTACACAGACACTGTGATCCAGCTCGGACACTACAGCACACACAGATACAACGCTACACAGACACTGTGACCAGCTCGACACTAGCCAGATACAATCGTTACATAGACACTGGTGACCAGCACAGACACTTACAACACACAGGATACAATGCTACATAGACACTGTGACCAGCTCGCACACTACGAATACACAGACAAAACGCTACATCAGACACTGTGACCCCTCTCTCTCTCCTCCCTCCTCCTCATCCCTCCCCTCCTCCTCTCTCCTCTCCCTCTTTCTTTCTTACCCCTCCCTCTCTCTCTCTCCTTCTCTCTTCCCCTCTTTTCTCCTCCTTCTCCCCCCTTTCCCTCCTCTCCTCCCTCCCCTTCTCCTCCTCCTCCCCTCCCTTCTTCTCCTCCCTCCTTCCTCCCCTCCTCCCTTCCTCTTCCTCCTCCTCCTCCTCCCTTCTCCCTCTTCTCCTCCTCCCCGCCTCTGTGAGGGTCTTCAGAGATGTGTGGCTGAGAGAGGTCCAGGATGATCTGTTCCTTCAGAACTTTCGGTCGTAGAGATGTGGAGCTTGGCTCCCTCATCTGGCAGGTACTGAGATATATGAGATACTAGAAGACTCCTGGGAGAGACAGCAAGCAGGGTTACGCACACACACACAGGGGTTACACACACACACCAGGGTTAGCACACACGCACCACACACACACACAGGGTTGCGCTGGTTACACACGCACAGGGTTACACACACACACACACACGGGTTATACACAGCACGGGTTACGCACACACGCGACACACACACATGCCATGCCATGCCAGGGTTACACACGGGTACAGCACACACAGTATCTACAGGGTTACACACACACACACAGGGGTTACACACGGGTTACACACACACATATTTTACATTTGACCCATTTACCAGGCACTCTTATCCAGAGAGACTTACAGGAGTAATTATGCTAAGTGCCTTCTAAGGCACAGACCACCCTTTTCACCTAGTCGGCTCGAAGATTGGAACCAGCGTACCTGTCAGCACTGGCCCAACAATGTTAACCACTAGGCTACCAACCCACCCCATAATATGAATGATTAACTTTGGGGGAAGGGGGTGAATGTGTGTTCTATATGTCAAGGTTCAAAGACAGGCACTCCCTTTACCTTCACACGCTTATGATTAACTGACACGCACGAGAGAGAGAGAGAGAGAGAGGAAGTAGAGAGAGAGAGAAGAGAGAGAGGAGTGAAGAGAGAGAGAGAGAGAGAGAGAGAGAGAGAGAGAGAGAGAGAGAGAGAGTAGAGAGAGAGAGAGAGAGAGAGAGAGAGAGAGAGAGAGAGAGAGAGAGAGAATTATGTTTCAAAAGAGGAGAGAGGAAGGAGGAGGAGAGTGAAGATTAGAAGAGAGGGAAGATATATTTAAATCCACAAAAGATACTGTATCTCCAGTGTTTTTTAAAGGAGAATCCCAGCAGAGAGCGATCTTCTTCCCCTGTGACTGTGTTGAATAGGACAGTCAATGATACGGACACGCAAACCTCCTCTGTTGGTACTCATCATATCAATCACCTGGAGAGAGGGAGGAGGGGGAGAGGGGGGAGATGGCTCATTTTGGGATGTCCAAGATAGTGATGACAGCGTTTTTGCTGATGGGGCCACTGTGGAGTGGATTCACAGTGGTTTAGATGGGCCATCTGAGGAGTGGATTTACAGTGCTATTAGATGGGCTACTGTGGAGTGGATTCACAGTGGTTTAGATGCTTGCCACTGTGGGAGTGGATTCACAGTGGTTGAGATGGGCTACTGTGGAGTGGATTCATGGTTTAGATGGGGCCACTGTGGAGTGGATTCGTGGTTTAGATGGGCCACTGTGGAGTGGATTCACAGTGCTTTAAAAATGCACACGATAAAAAAATCACATTTTTGATTTGTCAATAACTCAGCCATCTCTTGACCCCTTAGACATGTACCACATGTGCCTCACATTCCAAATGTTTGTTATTTGGTCGTATGGTTCATAAGAATAAGTATTCTTAGCATATATTTTTTGCATATTAGTGTGTGTGTTAATCTACTGGTCTAATGTGGCTGTTTGAGCGCTCGCCAATGTTATTTCTCAATCTCTTTTACTGTGATGAACCCAAAGACCACATTTGGAGTGAATCTGACTTTTAGTCCGCTTCTTTGACCCCTTTTTATTATTTATTGGATGTATTTTTAATTGTTTTGTACTGAATCTGGACTGGGTCTGCCCACACACTCCCTGGACTACCCACACTCCCTGGACTCCCACACTCCTGGACTCTACCCACACTCCCTGGACTCTACCCCCCTCCACTCTACCCCCACACTCCCTGGACTCACCCCCCCACCCTGAACTCTACCCACACAACTCCCTGGACTCTACCCACACTCCCCTGGACTCTACCCACACACTCCCTGGACTCTCCACCCACACACTCCTGGACTCTACCCACACACTCACTAGACTCTACCCCCACACTCCCTGGACTCTACCCACACACTCACTAGACTCTCACCCACACACTCCTGGACTCTACCCACACACTCCTGGACTCTACCCACACACCTCCTGGACTCTACCCACACACTCACTGGACTCTACCCACACTCCTGGACTCTACCCACACTCCCTGGACTCTACCCACACACTCCCTGGACTCTACCCACACACTCCCTGGACTACCCACACACTCCTGGACTCTACCCACACCTCCCTGGACTCTACCCCACACTCCCTGGACTACCCCACACACCTCCCTGGACTCTACCCACACACCTCCCTGACTCTACCACACCACACTCCTGGACTCTACCCACACACTCCCTGGACTCTACCCCCACACCCCTGGACTCTACCCACACACCCCTGGACTCTCACCCACACACTCCCTGGACTCTACCCACACTCCCTGGACTCTACCCCACACACTCCCTGGACTCTACCCACACACTCCCTGGACTCTACCCACACACTCCCTGGACTCTACCCCCCCACACTCCCTGGACTCTACCCCCACACTCCCTGGACTCTACCCACACACTCCCTGGACTCTACCCACACTCCCTGGACTACCCACACTCCCTGGACTCTACCCACACACTCACTAGACTCTACCCACACACTCCCTGGACTCTACCCACACACTCCCTGGACTCTACCCACACACTCCCTGGACTCTACCCACACACTCCCTGGACTACCCACACTCCCTGGACTCTACCCACACACTCCCTGGACTCTACCCCCACACTCCCTGGACTCTACCCCCACACTCCCTGGACTCTACCCCACACTCCCTGGACTCTACCCACACACTCCTGGACTCTACCCCCACACTCCCCTGGACTCTACCCACACTCCCTGGACCTACCCCCACACTCCCTGGACTCTACCCCCCACACTCCCTGGACTCCTACCCCCACACTCCCTGGACTCTACCCCCCACACTCCCTGGACTCTACCCACACACTCCCTGGACTCTACCCACACACTCCCTGGACTCTACCCACACTCCCTGGACTCTACCCACACATCCCTGGACTCTACCCACACTCCCTGGACTCTACCCCACACTCCTGGACTCTACCCACACACTCCCTGGACCTACCCACACACTCCCTGACTCTCCACCCACACTCCCTGGACTCTACCACAACAACTCCCTGGACTCTACCCACACACTCCCTGGACTACCCACACACTCCCTGGACTCTACCCACACACTCCCTGGACTCTACCCCACACTCACCCACCTGGACTCTACCACACACTCCCTGGACTCTCACCACACACTCCCTGGACTCTACCCACACTCCCTGGACTCTACCCACACACCCTGATCCCATGGACTCTACCCACACACCCTGGACTCTACCCACACACTCCCTGGACTCTACCCCACACTCCTGGACTCTACCCACACACTCCCTGGACTCTACCCACACACTCCCTGGACTCTACCCCTCCTGGACTCTACCCACACATCCCTGGACTCTACCCACACACTCACTAGACTCTCACCCACACACTCCCTGGACTCTACCCACACACTCCCTGGACTCTACCATCCCTGGACTCTACCCACAACTCCCTGGACTACCCACACTCCCCTGGACTCTACCCACACCACCCTGGACTCTACCCCCACACTCCCTGGACTTTACCCCCACACTCCCTGACTCTCTACCCACACACTCCCCGGACTCCACCCCCACACTCCCTGGACTCTACCCCCACACTCCTGGACTCTACCCCCACACTCCCTGGACTCTACCCCCACACTCCCATGGACTCTACCCCCCACACTCCCTGGACTCTACCCCCACACTCCCTGGACTCTACCCACCACTCCCTGGACTCTACCCACACACTCCCTGGACTCTACCCACACACTCCCTGGACTCTACCCACACACTCCCTGGACTCTACCCACACACTCCCTGGACTCTACCCACACACTCCCTGGGACTCTACCCACACACTCCCTGGACTCACCCACACACCCTGGACTCTCACCACCACACACTCCCTGGACTCTACCCACTCCCTGGACTCTACCCACACACTCCCTTGATCTCTACCCACACACTCACTGGACTCTGCACCACACTCCCTGGACTCTACCTACACTCCCTGGACTACCACACACACACTGGACTCTACCCACTCCCTGGACTCTAACCCCACACTCCCCTGGGCTCTACCACACACTCCCTGGACTCTACCCACACTCCTGGACTCTACCCACCACTCCCTGGACTCTACCCACCACACACTGACTCTACCCACACACTCCCTGGACTCTAACCCCACACATCCCCCTGGGCTCTACCCACACACTCCCTGGACTCTACCCACACTCCCTGGGCTCTACCCACACCTCACTGGACTCTACCCACACACTCACTGGACTCTACCCACTCACTGGACTCTACCCCCACACTCCTGGACTCTACCCCCACACTCACTGGACTCTACCCCACACACACTCCTGGACTCTACCCACACCTCCCTGAACTCTACCCACACTCCCTGGACTCTACCCACACTCCCCTGACTCTACCCACACTCCCTGGACTCCCACCCACACTCCCTGGACTCTACCCACACACTCACTGGACTCTACCCACTCACTGGGACTCTACCCACACACTCACTGGACTCTACCCCCACACTCACTGGACTCTACCCACACACTCCCTGGACTCTACCCACACCCTCCCTGGACTCTCTACCCACACTCCCTGGACTCTACCCACACACTCCTGAGACTCTACCCACACTCTCCTGGACTCTACCCACACACTCCCTGGACTCTACCACACCTCCCTGGACTCTACCCCACACTCCCTGGACTCTACCCACACACTCCTGGACTCTACCCCACACCTCCCTGGACTCTACCCCCACACTCCCTGGACTCTACCCCCCACACTCCCTGGACTCTACCCCCACACTCCCTGGACTCTACCCCCACACTCCCTGGACTCTACCCCCACACTCCCTGGACTCTACCCCACACTCCCTGGACTCTACCCCCAGCACCTCCCTGGACTCTACCCCACACTCCCTGGACTCTACCCCACTCCCTGGACTCTACCCCCCACACTCCCTGGACTCTACCCACACACTCCCTGGACTCTACCCACACACTCCCTGGACTCTACCCACACACTCCCTGGACTCTACCCACACCTCCTGGACTCTACCCACACACTCCCTGGACTCTACCCACACACTCCCTGGACTCTACCCACACACTCCCTGGACTCTACCCACACACTCCCTGGACTCTACCCACACACTCCCTGGACTCTACCCACACACTCCTGGACTCTACCCACACTCCCTGGACTCTACCCACACTCCTGGACTCTACCCACACACACACTGGACTCTACCCACACACTCCCTGGACTCTAACCCCACACTCCCCCTGGGCTCTACCCACACACTCCCTGGACTCTACCCACCTCCCTGGACTCTACCACACACTCCCCTGGACTCTACCCACACACACACTGGACTCTAACCACACTCCCCCTGGGCTCTACCCACACACTCCCCTGGACTCTACCCACTCCCTGGGCTCTACCCACACTCACTGGACTCTACCCACACACTCACTGGACTCTACCCACTCACTGGACTCTACCCCCACACTCACTGGACTCTACCCCCACACTCACTGGACTCTACCCACACACTCCCTGGACTCTACCCACACACTCCTGGACTCTACCCACACACTCCCTGGACTCTACCCACACTCCCTGGACTCTACCAACTCCCTGGACTCTACCCACACTCCCCTGGACTCTACCCACACACTCACTGGACTCTACCCACACATCACTGTACTCTACCCACACACTCACTGGACTCTACCCCACACACTCACTGGACTCTACCCACACCCTCCCTGGACTCTACCCACACACTCCCTGGACTCTACCCACACTCCCCCTGGACTCTACCCACACTCCCTGGACTCTACCCACACCCTGACTCACCCCACTCCCTGGACTCTACCCACACACTCCCTGGACTCTACCCCACACCCTGGACTCTACCCCACACACTCCTGGACTCTTACCCCCACACTCCCTGGACTCTACCCCACAGGCACTCCCTGGACTCTACCCACACACTCCCTGGACTCTACCCACACACTCCCTGGACTCTACCCACACACTCCTGGACTCTACCCACACACTCACTGGACTCTACCCACACACTCACTGGACTCTACCCACACACTCACTGGACTTCTACCCACACACTCTACTGGACTCTACCCACACACCTTCACTGGACTCTACCCACACACTCACTGGACTCTACCCACACACTCACTGACTCTACCCCCCACTCACTGGACTCTACCCCCACACTCACTGGACTCTACCACCACACTCCCTGGACTCTACCCACACACTCCCTGGACTCTACCGCACACTCCCCCTGGACTCTACCCACACACTCCCTGGCTCTACCCACACACACTCACTGGACTCTACCCACACCTCCTGGACTCTACCCACCTCACTGGACTCTACCCCACACTCCCTGGACTCTACCCACCACACTCACTGGACTCTACCCACACACTCCCTGGACTCTACCCACACACTCCTGGACTCTACCCCCACACTCACTGGACTCTACCCCCACACTCACTGGACTCTACCCACACTCCCCTGGACTCTACCACACACCTCCCTGGACTCTACCCACACACTCCTGGACTCTACCCACACTCCTGGACTCTACCCACACCTCCCTGGACTCCCCACACTCCTGGACTCTACCCACACACTCCCTGACTCACCCACCACTCCCTGGACTCTACCCACACCTCCCTGACTCACCCACACTCCTGGACTCTACCCACACCTCCCTGGACTCTCCCACAACTCCCTGGACTCTACCCCCACACTCCTGAACTCTACCACCCAAGGCACTCTCCTGGACTCTACCCCCCCACACTCCCTGGACTCTACCCCACACTCCCTGGACTCTACCCCCACACTCCCTGGACTCTACCCCACACTCCCTGGACTCTACCCCCCACCTCCCTGGACTCTACCCCCCTCCCTGGACTCTCCCCCACACTCCCTGGACTCTACCCCACACTCCCTGGACTCTACCCACACTCCCCTGGACTCTACCCACACCTCCCTGGACTCTACCCACACACCCTGGACTCTACCCACACACTCCCTGAACTCTACCCCCCACACCCTGACTCTACCCACTCACACACTCCCTGGACTCTACCACACTCCCTGGACTCACCCCACACTCCCTGGACTCTACCCACACACCCCTGGACTACCCACACTCCCTGGACTCTACCCACACACTCCTGGACTCTACCCTCCTACTCTACCCACACTCCCTGGACTCTACCCACACACTCCCTGGACTCTACCCACACACTCCCTGGACTCTACCCACACACTCCCTGGACTCTACCCACACACTCCCTGGACTCTACCCACACACTCACTGGACTCTACCCACACTCCCCTGGACTCTACCCACACACTCCCTGGACTCTACCCACACACTCCTGGACTCTACCCACACACACTCCCCTGGACTCTAACCCCACACTCCCCCTGGGCTCTACCCACACTCCCTGGACTCTACCCACACTCTGGACTCTACCCACACACTCCCTGGACTCTACCCCCATACTCCCTGGACTCTACCCACACTCACTGGACTCTACCCACACACTCCCTGGACTCTACCCACACACTCCCTGGACTCTACCCACACACTCCCTGGACTCTACCCACACCTCCCTGGACTCTACCCACACACTCCCTGGACTCTACCCACACACTCACTGAACTCTACCCACACACTCACTGGACTCTACCCACACCCACTAGACTCTACCCACACACTCCCTGAACTCTACCCACACACTCCTGACTCTACCCCCCACACTCCCTGGACTCTACCCACACTCCCCCTGGGCTCTACCCACACTCCCCCTGGACTCTACCCACACTCCCCCTGGACTCTACCCCCACACTCCCTGGGCTCTACCCCACACTCCCTGGGCTCTACCCACACACTCCTGGACTCTACCCACACACTCCCTGGACTCTACCCACACACTCCCTGGACTCTACCCACCCCACTCACTGGACTCTGCCCACACTCCCTGGACTCTACCCACACACTCCCTGGACTCTACCCACACACTCCCTGGACTCTACCCACACACTCCCTGGACTCTACCCACACACTCCCTGGACTCTACCCACACACTCCCTGGACTCTACCCACACACTCCACTGGACTCTACCCACACACTCACTGGACTCTACCCACACACTCACTGGACTCTACCCACCACTCACTGGACTCTACCCACACACTCACTGGACTCTACCCACACACCTCACTGGACTCTACCCACACTCACTGGACTCTACCCACACACTCACTGGACTCTACCCACACTCCTGGACTCTACCCACACACTCCCTGGACTCTACCCACACTCCTGGCTCTACCCACACACTCACTGGACTCTACCCACACACTCACTGGACTACCCACTCACGGACTCTCACTCACTGGACTCTACCCACACACTCCTGGACTCTACCCACACCTCCCTGGACTCTACCCACACCTCCCTGGACTCTACCCACATCCCTGGACTCTACCCACACACTCCCTGGACTCTACCCACACACTCCCTGGACTCTACCCACACACTCCCTGGACTCTACCCCCCACACTCCCTGGACTCTACCCACACACTCCTGACTCTACCCACACACTCCCTGGACTCTACCCACACACTCCTTGACTCTACCCACACACTCACTGGACTCTACCCCCCATACTCCCTGGACTCTACCCACACTCCTTGGACTCTACCCACACTCCCTGGACTCTACCCACACTCCCTGGACTCTACCCACACTCCCCTGGACTCTACCCACACCTCCCTAGACTCTACCCACACTCACTAGACTCTACCCACACACTCACTAGACTCTACCCACACTACTCACTAGACTCTACCCACACACTCACTAGACTCTACCCACACACTCACTAGACTCTACCCACACACTCACTGGACTCTACCCACACACTCACTAGACTCTACCCACACACTCACTAGACTCTACCCACACACTCCCTAGACTCTACCCACACCTCCCTGGACTCTACCCACACACTCCCTAGACTCTACCCACACACTCCCTCGACTCTACCCACACACTCCCTGGACTCTACCCACACTCCCTGGACTCTACCCACACACTCACTAGACTCTACCCACACACTCACTAGACTCTACCCACACACTCACTAGACTCTACCCACACACTCACTGGACTCTACCCACACACTCCCTGGACTCTACCCACACACTCCCTGGACTCTACCCACACACTCACTAGACTCTACCCACACACTCACTGGACTCTACCCCACACTCCCTGGACTCTACCCACACACCTCCCTGGACTCTAACCCCACACTCCCTGGACTCTAACCCCCACACTCCCTGGACTCTAACCCCCACTCCCCCTGGGCTCTACCCACACACTCCCCTGGACTCTACCCACACTCACTGGACTCTACCCACACACTCACTGGACTCTACCCACACACTCACTGGACTCTACCCACACCTCACTGGACTCTACCCACACACTCCCTGGACTCTACCCACACACTCACTGGACTCTACCCATACTCCCTGGACTCTACCCACACTCCTTGGACTCTACCCACACTCCCTGGACTCTACCCACACTCCCTGGACTCTACCCACACTCCCTGGACTCTACCCACACACTCCCTAGACTCTACCCACACCTCCCTAGACTCTACCCACACACTCCACTAGACTCTACCCACACACTCACTGGACTCTTACCCACACACTCCCTGGACTCTACCCACACACTCACTGGACTCTACCCACACACTCACTGGACTCTACCCACACACTCACTGGACTCTACCCACACACTCACTGAACTCACACACTTCACTGACTCCACCCACACACTCACTGGACTCTACCCACACACTCACTGGACTCTACCCACACACTCACTGGACTCTACCCACACACTCACTGGACTCTACCCACACACTCACTGGACTCTACCCACACACTCACTGGACTCTACCCACACACTCCCTGGACTCTACCCACACACCTCCCTGGACTCTACCCACACTCCCTGGCTCTCCCCCCTCACTGCTACCCACACACTCACTGGACTCTACCCACACACTCACTGTACTCCACTCACTGGACTCTACCCACACACTCACTGGACTCTACCCACACACTCCCTGGACTCTACCCACACTCCCTGGACTCTACCCACACTCCCTGGACTCTACCCACACACTCCTGGACTCTACCCACACTCCCTGGACTCTACCACACACACTCCTGGACTCTACCCACACACTCCCTGGACTCTACCCACACACTCCCTGGACTCTACCCACCACACTCCCTGGACTCTACCACTCTCCCTGGACTCTACCACACACTCCCTGGACTCTACCCACACACTCCCTGGACTCTACCACACACTCCCTGGACTCTACCCCCATACTCCCTGGACTCTACACACACTCCCTGGACTCTACCCACACACTCCCTGGACTCTACCCCACACTCCCTGGACTCTACCCACACTCCCTGGACTCTACCCACACACTCCCTGGACTCTACCCCCACACTCCTGGACTCTACCCCCACACTCCCTGGACTCTACCCCCACACTCCCTGCTCACCCCCCTCCTGGACTCTACCCACACACTCCTGGACTCTACCCACACACTCCCTACTCTACCCACACACTCACTGGACTCTACCCCCCATACTCCCTGGACTCTACCCACACTCCTTGGACTCTACCCACACTCCCTGGACTCTACCCACACTCCCTGACTCACCCACACTCCTGGGACTCTACCCACACTCCTGGACTCTACCCACACACTCCTAACTCTACCCCTCCTAGACTCTACCCACACACTCACTAGACTCTACCCACACCTCACTAGACTCTACCCACACACTCACTAGACTCTACCCACACACTCACTAGACTCTACCCACACACTCACTGGACTCTACCCACACACTCACTCAGACTCTACCCACACACTCACCACGACTCTACCCACTAACACTCCCTGGACTCTACCCACACTCCCCTGGACTCTACCCACACACTCACTAGACTCTACCACACACTCCTCTGGACTCTACCCACACTCCCTGGACTCTACCCACACACTCCCTGGACTCTACCCACACACTCACTAGACTCTACCCACACACTCACTAGACTCTACCCACACACTCACTAGACTCTACCCACACACACTCACTAGACTCTACCCACACACTCACTGGACTCTACCCACACACTCCCCTGGACTCTACCCACACACTCACTGGACTCTACCCACACACTCACTAGACTCTACCCACACCCTCACTGGACTCCTACCCCCACACTCCCTGACTCTACCCACACACTCCCTGGACTCTAACCCCCACACTCCCTGGACTCTAACCCCACACTCCCTGGACTCTACCTCACTCCCCCTGGGCTCTACCCACACACTCCCTGGACTCTACCCACCACTCACTGGACTCTACCCACACACTCACTGGACTCTACCCACACACTCACTGACTCTACCCACACCCTGGACTCTACCCACACACTCTCTGGACTCTACCCACACACTCACTGGACTCTACCCCCATACTCCCTGGACTCTACCCACACTCCTTGGACTCTACCCACCTCCCTGGACTCTACCCACACTCCCTGGACTCTACCCACACACTCCCTGGACTCTACCCACACTCCCTGGACTCTACCCACACTCCCTGGACTCTACCCACACACTCACTAGACTCTACCCACACACTCACTAGACTCTACCCACACACTCACTAGACTCTACCCACACACTCACTAGACTCTACCCACACACTCACTAGACTCTACCCACACACTCACTAGACTCTACCCCACACATCCCTGGACTCTACCCACACACTCACTGGACTCTACCCCACACTCCCTGGACTCTACCCCCACACTCCCTGGACTCTACCCCCACACTCCCTGGACTCTACCCACACTCCCTGGACTCTACCCACCACACTCCCTGGACTCTACCCACACTCCCTGGACTCTACCCACACTCCCTGGACTCTACCCACACTCCCTGGACTCTACCCACTCCTGGACTCTACTCAGTACTGGTAACCACTGCACATTGACTCAGTACTGGTACCCCCTGCACATTGACTCGGAGTACTGGTACCACTGCACATTGACTCAGTACTGGTACCCCAACACATTGACTCAGTACTGGTTCTCCTACCACATTCACTCAGTACTGGTACCCCTGCACATTGACTCAGTACCGTACCCCTGCACATTGACTCAGTACTGGTACTCCTGCACTTGACTCCAGTTAATATGTGTCTTCCTTTTTTACTCTGCCCTGTTGGTAATGGGCTCATTCAGTCAGCATTTCACTGTAAAGTCTACACCTGTTGTATTCTGCCAGGTGATCAATAAAATGTGATTTGAAGAAGATTTTCGTATGATTATTTTAAAGCATTAGCGTTACATAGTCAATAGTGAATCAGCTAATAGTTTTCCTTCTTTTTTTTTTTCTCGCCAAATGTAACATGGTTCGTCATGGTGATGTCTTTGATGACCCTGAAGAGTTTCACGGTGATTGGCCACTGGGAAGTGATTTACATGGACACGTAAAATCTGATTTCTGATTTATCAATAACTCAGCCATCTCGTACAAAGTTTCAAGTCTCCAGGTCAAACAGGGTGACGGATATGAGGGTTTAAGTGAGACTGATTATAAGGCAGCGCCACCTATAGGCCAATCGGTCCTTCTTTTTGACCAAGTTACTCCTGGCGTCTAGTTTCTGTGTGGCAAATTAGAAACAAAGTTACCAATCTATGCTGGAGTTATCTGACCACGTCAAGACAAAGTTACCAATCTATGCTGGAGTTATCTGACCACGTCAAGACAAAGTTACCAATCTATGCTGGAGTTATCTGACCACGTCAAGACAAAGTTACCAATCTATGCTGGAGTTATCTGACCACGCCAAGACAAAGTTACCAATCTATGCTGGAGTTATCTGACCACGTCAAGACAAAGTTACCAATCTATGCTGGGTTATCTGACCACGTCAAGACAAAGTTACCAATCTATGCTGGAGTTATCTGACCACGTCCCCAAGACAAAGTTACCAATCTATGTTGAGTTATCTGATTTACGTCAAGACAAAGTTACCAATCTATGCTGGAATTATCTGACCACGTCAAGACAAAGTTACCAATCTATGCTGGAGTTATCTGACCACGTCAAGACAAAGTTACCAATCTATGCTGGAGTTATCTCGACCACGTCAAGACAAAGTTACCAATCTATGCTGGAGTTATCTGACCACGTACAAGACAAAGTTACTAATCTATGCTGGGTTATCTGACCACGTCAAGACAAAGTTACCAATCTATGCTGGAGTTATCTGACCACGTTCAAGACAAAGTTACCAATCTATGCTGGAGTTATCTGACCCGCGTCAAGACAAAGTTACCAATCTATGCTGGAGTTATCTGACCACGCCAAGACAAAGTTACCAATCTATGCTGGAGTTATCTGACCACGTCAAGACAAAGTTACCAATCTATGTTGGAGTTGTCTGACACACGTCAAGACAAAGTTACCAATCTATGCGTGGAGTTATCTGACCAGCGTCAAGACAAAGTTACCAATCTATGCTGGAGTTATCTGACCACGTCAAGACAAGTTACCACTCTGTGCTGGAGTTATCTGACCACGTCAAGACAAAGTTACCAATCTATGCTGGAGTTATCTGACCACGTCAAGACAAAGTTACCAATCTATGTTGGAGTTATCTGACCGCGTCAAGACAAAGTTACCAATCTATGCTGGAGTTATCCTGACCACGTCAAGACAAAGTTACCAATCTATGTTGGAGTTATCTGACCACGTCAAGACAAAGTTACCAATCTATGTTGGAGTTATCTGACCACGTCAAGACAAAGTTACCAATCTATGTTGGAGTTATCTGACCACGTCAAGACAAAGTTACCAATCTATGTTGGAGTTATCTGACCACGTCAAGACAAAGTTACCAATCTATGCTGGAGTTATCTGACCACGTCAAGACAAAGTTACCAATCTATGCTGGAGTTATCTGACCACGCCAAGACAAGTTAATCTAAGAATAACAACGGTTTCAGCTTAGCTGAGAATCCCTAATAATACATAAAGATGGGGGAGGGAGGAGTTAAAGATGGGAGGTTCTGAGCATGGGGAGGGAGGAGTTAAATATGGGGAAGGAGGGAGTTAAATATGGGGAGGGGAGTTAGAGATGGGGAGGGAGGGAGTTAAATATGGGGAGGGAGGAGTTAAAGATGGGGAGGGAGAATTTATGAGGTTCTGACATGGGGAGGGAGGAGTTAAATATGGGGAAGGATGAGTTAAATATGGGGAGGGGAGGGAGTTAAAGATGGGGAGGAGGGGTTAAATATGGGGGTTCTGACATGGGGAGGAGGAGTTAAATATGGGGAAGGATGAGTTAAATATGGGGAGGGAGGAGTTAGCGATGGGAGGGAGGGGTTAAATATGGGAGGTTCTGACATGGGGAGGGAGGAGTTAAAGATGGGGAGGGAGGAGTTAAAGATGGGGAGGGAGGGGTTAAATATGGGAGGTTCTGACATGGGGAGGGAGGAGTTAAATATGGGGAAGGAGGAGTTAAATATGGGGAGGGAATTAAATATGGGGAGGGAGGAGTTAAATATGTGGAGGGAGGAGTTAAAGGTGGGAAGACAAAGGGTTAGACTAAGAAAAACTATTCTGCACAGTGGTGTGTGTGTGTGTGTGGGGTATATAGTAGCTACCTGTTGCCAGTAGAAGCGACCTCGGGAGGTTGAGAACTTCACACAGATACACCAGGTTTAATACATCCTTCTGAAACAACTACCACAAAACCTAGAGGAGGAGAGAGAGAGAGAGAGATGGGAGGAGAGGGAGAGATGGGAGGAGAGAGAGAGATGGGGGAGGGATGGAGAGGGGAGGGAGAGATGCGAGAGATGGAGAGGAGAGGGGGAGATGATGGAGAGATGGAGGAGAGAGGGTGGGGGGAATGGAGGGAGATGGGGGGTGGGGGGGGGAGGTGAGAGATGAGAGATGGGAGGAGGGATGGAGAGGAGGAGGAGGGAAGAGAGAGAGGGATGGAGAGATAGGGGAGAGATGAGGGATGGTGAGGGGAGAGATGGAGAGGGGGGGTGGAGAGGGTGGAGGGAGAGGGGGGAGGGAGAGATGGAGAGGGGGGGGATATGGGGGGGAGGGAGAGGGGGGAGGGAGGAGATGGGGGGAGGGAGAGAGATGAGGGGGAGGGAGAGAGATGGGGGGGGGGAGAGAGATGGGGGGGGGGGATGGGGGGAGGGGGTGGGGGGGGTGGAGGGAGAGATAGGGAGAGAGATGGGGGGAGGGAGGGATGGGGGGGAGAGAGATGGGGGAGGGAGAGAGAGGAGAGGGTGGGGTGGGGAGAGATGAGGGATGGGAGGGAGGAGAGGCTGGGGGAGAGGGGGGGGGAGAGATGGAGAGGGGGGAGGGGGGGGAGAGGTGGGGGAGGGAGAGGAGGGGGGGGAGGGTGGGGAGGGAGAGAGATGGGGGGAGGGAGAGAGATGGGGGGAGGGAGAGAGATGGGGGGAGGGAGAGAGATGGGGGGAGGGAGAGAGAGGGCGAGGGAAGAGAGGAATAGAGATGAGGGAGGGAGGGAGGGAGGGAGGGAGGGAGGGAAGAGAGAGTTAAAATGATCTTATGGGTTCTGACTGCAGTACAAGAGTTGACTGCTGTATTCATTAGAACGCTCCAATATAAAACACATGAATGAAGAAGACACGTTGATCAGTGGGCATCTTTCTGTGTGTTTGGCTGGGATGCATCCATCTGTGTGTGTATCTGTGTGTGTCTGTGTGTGTCTGTGTGTGTCTGTGTGTGTGTGTGTGTATCTGTGTGTGTGTGTGTGTGTGTGTGTGTGTGTGTGTGTGTGTATATCTGTGTGTGTATCTGTGTGTGAGTGTGTGTGTGTGTGTGTGTGTGTGTGTGTGTGTGTGTGTGTGTGTGTGTGTACCGTACCCACGCTGGCCTTCAGGAACTTGCTTCCTATTCTCTGGTCCATCCCGATGGCTAGAGCCACCTCCTCTACATCAGCCCCCGTTGACTCACACAGAGCACTGATACTGTTAATGCTGCTGATACGCTGGGCGAGGAACGCATTGGCTGCCTGACACACACACACACACACACACACACACACACACACACACACACACACACACAGACAGACACAGACAGACACACACACAAACACAGACAGACACACACACCACACACAGTGCTCCAGTTAATCCCAGCAGACTGTTGAACGAGAGCGACCCCCAGACGTGCGTACCAGTTTGGAGAGTTCGGAGGACCAGGTGTTGGTGGTGATGATCGCGTCTTGGGGACCCAGTGTTCGTAGACGCCACACAGCGCCCTGATCGCCCTCCCCTGACCCTCCGCCCGTCTCGTCTCCACCAATCAGGACGCGGTCTGGCTCCTTTAGGTCACGCACCGCCGTGCCCTCCGCCAGGAACTCTGGGGTTGGACAGCACCTACACACACACACACACAACACACACACACACACACACACACACAGACACACACACACACACACACACACACACACACACACACACACACACACACACACACACACACACACACACACACACACACACACACACACACACACACACACACACACACACACACACACACACACACACACACACACACACAATACACACATACACACACACACACACACACACACACACACACACACACACACACACCACACGACACACACACCACACACACACACACACACACACACACACACACACCACACACACACACACACACACACACACACCACACACACACACACACACACACACACACACACACACACACACACCACACACACCACAACACACACACACACACACCACACACACACACACACACACACACACACACACACAGACACACACACACACACACAGCACAGACACACACACACACAGACACACACACACACACGACACACACACACACACACACACACACACAACACAGACACACACACACACACACACACACACACACACACACACACACACAGCACACACACACACACACACACACACACACACACACACACACACCACACAGACACACACACCACACACACACACACACACACACACACACAGACACACACACACACACACACACACACACATACACACACACCACACAGACACACACCCCCCCCCCCCCCACACACACACACACACACACACACACACACACACACACACACACACACACACACACACACACACACACACACACACACAGACACAGACACACAACCACAGCACACACACCACACATACACACACACACACACAGACACACACACCACACAGACACACACACACACACACACAGACACACACACCACACATACACACATACACACACACACACACAGACACACACACACACACGACACACACACACACACACACACACACAGACACACACACCACACAGACACACACACACACACACACACATACACACGACACACATACACACATACACACACACACAGATACACATACACACACACACACAGCACACACACACACAGCACACACACACACAGAGATGAACTCTCTCTGTGTGTATGTGTTAATCTCTGTGTGTGTGTGTGTGTGTGTGTGTGTCTGTGTCTGTGTCTGTGTGTGTGTGTGTGTGTGTGTGTCGCCTGTAGCCCAGTTGGGTTGTTTGCAACGCCAGGGTTGTGGGTTCCATTCCCACAGATGGGCCAGTATGGAACAAAAAATTATGTGTGCACTCACTCACTAACTAAGTCGATAAGAGCGTCTGCTAAATGACTAACATGTAAAAAATTAACACACACACACACAGATGAACACACACACACAGACCCAAAACATTAGAAATAGGTATTATAATAATAGGTATTGAACCCAGGTTGGTATCTCACACCGACACCTACCTGGTATTATAATAATAGGTATTGAACCCAGGTTGGTATCTCACAGCGACACCTACCTGGTATTATAATATGGTATTGAACCCAGGTTGGTATCTCACAGCACACCTACCTGGTATTATAATATGGTTTGAACCCAGGTTGGTATCTCACAGCGACACCTACCTGGTATTATAATAATAGGTATTGAACCCAGGTTGGTATCTCACAGCGACACCTACCTGGTATTATAATAATAGGTATTGAACCCAGGTTGGTATCTCACAGCGACACCTACCTGGTATTATAATAATAGGTATTGAACCCAGGTTGGTATCTCACCGCGACACCTACCTGGTATTATAATAATAGGTATTGAACCCAGGTTGGTATCTCACAGCGACACCTACCTGGTATTATAATAATAGGTATTGAACCCAGGTTGGTATCTCACAGCGACACCTACCTGGTATTATAATAATAGGTATTGAACCCAGGTTGGTATCTCACAGCGACACCTACCTGGTATTATAATAATAGGTATTAACCCAGGTTGGTATCTCACAGCGACACCTACCTGGTATTATAATAATAGGTATTAACCCAGGTTGGTATCTCACAGTGACACCTACCTGGTATTATAATAATAGGTATTGAACCCAGGTTGGTATCTCCTGCGACACCTACCTGGTATTATAATAATAGGTAGTTGAACCCAGGTTGGTATCTCACAGCACACCTACCTGTATTATAATAATAGGTATTGAACCCAGGTTGGTATCTCACATCGACACCTACCTGGTATTATAATAATAGGTATTAAACCCAGGTTGGTATCTCACACTGACACCTACCTGGTATTATAATAATAGGTATTGAACCAGGTTGGTATCTCACAGCGACACCTACCTGGTATTATAATAATAGGTATTGAACCCAGGTTGGTATCTCACAGCGACACCTACCTGGTATTATAATATGGGTATTGAACCCAGGTTGGTATCTCACAGCGACACCTACCTGGTATTATAATAATAGGTATTGAACCCAGGTTGGTATCTCACAGCGACACCTACCTGGTATTATAATAATAGGTATTGAACCCAGGTTGGTATCTCACAGCGACACCTACCTGGTATTATAATAATAGGTATTGAACCCAGGTTGGTAACTCACTGACACCTACCTGGTATTATAATAATAGGTATTGAACCCAGGTTGGTATCTCACACCGACACCTACCTGGTATTATAATAATAGGTATTGAACCCAGGTTGGTATCTCACAGCGACACCTACCTGGTATTATAATAATAGGTATTGAACCCAGGTTGGTATCTCTCAGCGACACCTACCTGGTATTATAATAATGGTATTGAACCCAGGTTGGTATCTCACACGACACCTACCTGGTATTATAATAATAGGTATTGAACCCAGGTTGGTAACTCACACCGACACCTACCTGGTATTATAATAATAGTATTGAACCCAGTTGGTATCTCACACACCCTACCTGGTATTATAATAATAGGTATTGAACCCAGGTTGGTATCTCACAGCGACACCTACCTGGTATTATAATAATAGGTATTGAACCCAGGTTGGTATCTCACGCACACCTACCTGGTATTATAATAATGGTATTACTCCAGGTTGGTATCTCACAGCTGACACCTACCTGGTATTATAATAATAGGTATTGAACCCAGGTTGGTATCTCACACCGACACCTACCTGGTATTATAATAATAGGTATTGAACCCAGGTTGGTATCTCACAGACACCTACCTGTATTATAATAATAGGTATTGAACCAGGTTGGTATCTCACACCGACACCTCTGTATTATAATAATAGGTATTAACCCAGGTTGTATCTCACAGCGACCCTATTATAATAATAGGTATTGAACCCAGGTTGGTATCTCACACCGACACCAGGTATTATAATAATGGTATTGAACTCAGGTTGGTATCTCACACCGACACCTACCAGGTATTATAATAATGGTATTGAACCCAGGTTGGTATCTCACAGCGACCCGGTATTATAATAATAGGTATTGAACCCAGGTTGGTATCTCACACTGACACCTACCAGGTATTATAATAATAGGTATTGAACCCAGGTTTGTATCTCACACTGACACCTACCTGGTATTATAATAATAGGTATTGAACCCAGGTTGGTATCTCACACTGACACCTACCTGGTATTATAATAATAGGTATTGAACCCAGGTTGGTATCTCACACACCAGGTATTATAATAATGGTATTGAACCCAGGTTGGTATCTCACACCAACCCTACCTGGTATTATAATAATAGGTATTGAACCCAGGTTGGTAACTCACACTGACACCTACCTGGTATTATAATAATAGGTATTGAACCCAGGTTGGTATCTCACACCGACACCTACCTGGTATTATAATAATGGGTATTGAACCCAGGTTGGTAACTCACACTGACACCTACCTGGTATTATAATAATAGGTTTGAACCCAGGTTGGTATCTCACACCGACACCTACCTGGTATTATAATAATAGGTATTGAACCCAGGTTGGTAACTCACACTGACACCTACCTGGTATTATAATAATAGGTATTGAACCCAGGTTGGTATCTCACCGACACCTACCTGGTATTATAATAATAGGTATTGAACCCAGGTTGGTAACTCACACTGACACCTACCTGGTATTATAATAATAGGTATTGAACCCAGGTTGGTATCTCACACCGACACCTACCTGGTATTATAATAATAGGTATTGAACCAGGTTGGTATCGCACAGCGTCACCAGGTATTATAATAATTGGTATTGAACCCAGGTTGGTATCTCACAGCGACACCTGGTATTATAATAATAGGTATTGAACCCAGGTTGGTATCTCACGACACCTACCTGTTATTATAATAATAGTATCCCAGGTTGGTATCTCACACCGACACCTACCTGGTATTATAATAATAGGTATTAACCCAGGTTGGTATCTCACACCGACACCTACCGGTATTATAATAATGGTATTGAACCCAGGTTGGTATCTCACCGACACCTACCAGGTATTATAATAATAGGTATTGAACCCAGGTTGGTATCTCACGCGCCACCTACCTGGTATTATAATAAAGGTATTGAACCCAGGTTGGTAACACAGCGCCACCTACCTGCAGGTTGAGGTTGGGTTTGGTGTTGGAGTCAAATATCGTCTGATGCTCTCCGCTGCTCGGACCGGGACCGTGCTCTTCTCCGTGACGATCTTGTAACCGTTGGGCAAACCTCTACGATGCGGCGCCAGGCCTCCAATGTACTTTGGGTTGGCGACACGACCCTTCCCTCCATAGGTCTTGTGGGGGTGTTCACCTTGGGGGGGGGGGGGGTTAGACTGATGGAAGACAGAATGACAACACCCGACTGACAGAGAGACAGACAAAACACACACACGACCGACAGACAGAGACAAAAGACGTGTGACTCACTGATATGAAGACCGGGTCAGCATCTCTGATGGCAGAGTCTATATCTGTAGAGAAGAAGAGATTCTTGCCTCTGCATGACTCCACTACCTCCTTCAACCCTGGCTAGAGAGAGAGAGAGAGACAGAGACAGAGAGAGCAGAGAGAGAGCAGAGAGAGCAGAGAGACAGAGAGAGACAGAGAGAGAGAGACGAGAGAGAGAGAGAGAGAGAGAGAGAGAGAGAGAGAGGAGAGAGAGGGGGGGCGTGTCAACATTCAGTGCCTTGGATTTCTTCACTTTTTATTGTGTTACAAAGTGGGATTAAAATTGATTCAATTGTCAATTTTTGTCAACAATCTACTCAAAATACTCTGTAATGTCAAAGTGGAAGAGACATTTTTTATTTTTTTGGATTAATTAATATTTGATAACTAAAATATATTTGTTCTATAAGTATTCGGATCCCTGAGTCGATGCGTGTTAGAAACACCTTTTGGCTGCCATTACAGCTGGGAGTCTTGTCTAAGTCTCTAAGAGCTTTACACACCTGGATTGTACAATATTAGCCCATTATTATTTTCATAATTCTTCAAGCTCTGCCACAATTTTGGGATAATTGCTAGACAACAATTTCCAAGTCTTGTTATAAATGTGTGTGTGTGTGTGTGTGTGTGTCGTGTGTGTGTCTATGTCTGTGTGTGTGTGATACGGTACCATACCTGTATATGGCAGTGTTCGTTCCCGCGTTGATCCGTGATTCGTTGACGTCGACCACTGTCACATGGATCTCTGGACACATGTGGGCGATCACACTGCAGGTTGACCCTCCCACATAGCCTGCTCCTCTACAGCAGATCCTGTTGATCTGAAACATCTGGGAGAGACAGAGACAGAGAGAGAGAGAGGGAGAGAGAGAGAGAGAGAGAGACAGAGAGAGAGAGCAGAGAGAGAGACAGAGAGAGAGACAGAGAGAGAGACAGACCGCGACAGACAGACAGACAGACAGACAGGGAGGGGAACGCGGGCACGACAGAGACAGACAGAGACAGGACAGAGAGAGCAGCGACAGAGAGACAGCGACGAGAGACAGCGACAGAGAGACAGCGACAGAGAGAGAGCTTGTCAGTAACCCCTACATGGCCTTCAGAGTAAACAGCATTAGTGGCAACTGGAAAAACTCCCTGAAGGGGAAGGAACCTTAATAAGAGAAACCAGATCAGAAAAGGGAAGACAAATTGAACTCAGAGTATATGACCCTCACTTGAGTAAAGAACTGAAGCCAAATGGTTGAACTTAAAAACAGTTGGAATAACGTTAGCCCTGTTTGGTAGAGGGGATTGTGTCTCTGTGCAAAGATTTAGCCTAGGAGTACGTGGTTGGATAAGAAAAGGAGATTATTACGTAACTGTGTGTGAGATGTATGAAGCTGCGCATAGCCGCTAACCTGCAGAACAACTTTCACAATGAAGAGATCCGAGGCTTTATTCCAGAATGTTGGAAGCAGCTAAATACAGAAATTCCCGTTCTGATTTGGTTGGATTATTCTACTTGGCTAAAATAAAGCTGAGCGAGAGGAGATGTCAATCTCAACAAATATCAACATCAAACGGTTCAGCAACAGTTAAAAACGTTATTCTAACTATTAGTAATTGCATAGCTACCTTAGTAGTTAACACTCACCACTGCGGAGTCAACTACTGATCTCACGGATAACTCAATTCGCAAAACCCAGTTCCGCTATCGGTATAATCAAATGTCACCTTGACTGACACTTTGTAAATTGATCACGGGAATATTGCTGCTTGAAGATATTGGGTGTGGAAGGGGTCGCTTGTCGATAGTTGTTTCCTGAACCCTTTAGTTACGAATGAGAGCTCAGTATTGTTGCAATTTGTGCTGGGTTTCCACTAGATGCCACAGCCACAAAGTCAAAACGGTCTATATTGTAACAATTCATGAAAACAAAAAAAATAGCTGTTTGGTCTCAATTTAGGGTTAGGAATAAGGTTAGCAGTGGCGTTAACGTTAGGTTTAAAATCACATTTGAAGAAGATAAATTGTAGAAATAGGCGGGGTTTATCAATTTGTGGCTGTGGTAACTAGTGGCGACCCTTGTACAAATTGGGCGAAAAGTCTTCCGGGGTGTGCGTCGCAAACGGGTGGCGTACAGCCAACCAGCGAGTGAGACGTCACGGTGGTTAGATCGGGATGGGGCAGGGTTAAAAAAAAAAAAAAGATCAACATTACAGCGTTGTCACTGTGAGCTCAGGTGGAACTAAGATGTTTATTTTCCAAATGGACTCTATCCCCTTATAGACTCTGGTCTAGTAGTACTACGTAGGGACCGGGGGTGCCATTTGGGACGTATTAGTATCACCGGAAATGGCTTTTATATGACCGTGACAAATAGGACATTACCTGATTAAGGTTGGATTTGAGAAAGGAAGAGAGTTAACCTTGTTCACAAGACCTCTTATCTATAGATGGACACCCACCCACTCACCGACGACGACAGACGCAGCGGCGGCGACAGGCAGGGGAGTCGACGACAGACAGCCACCGACGACCAGGAAGCTGTTGTATTACTGTTTATTTGTAGTTTTGTGAGTAAAAGTGCATAGGTGAAGCCCTTTCTTGCTCTCTGCCAGACTAATAGTGGTAAATACAGTGTTATTAGAGGCCTCCAATGGCACCACACAAGGGTGCTTCCCAAATGGTACTCTATTCCCTATACAGTTCACTACCCAGGACTACAGACCTACTTTAGTTTTTGACATACTGGTTGAACGTAGTCACTACACTATATATATATATATAGGGAATAGGGTCCTTTCGATATCTTTCTGGGCCCAGAGTTTTTTCCCTGATGGCATGATAACCTGACAGGAAAAACCCAGCTCCTAGGACTCGATTCAATCTGCTACGCTAAGACCTAAGACCTGAAGATTGTACCTGAAGATCTGAAGACTGTGGCACTGAAGACCTGAAGACCTGAAGATCTGTAGCGCTGAAGATCTGAAGACCTGTGGCGCTGAAGACCTGAAGACCTGAAGATCTGCGCTACACCGTGATAGAAATGTAAAGGTAATGTTCCTGCGTTCGGCGGAGATTCCATTCACTGTGGCGCTGGCGGAGATTCCATTCACGTTAAGCGCTGCACATGTCGGGCTCAATCAGAAATTACCTTTACATTTCAAATTGTGCTCCAGCCTGATCTTCAGACAGAAAGGTAACAAACGCAGTAACTAAAAGTGCCATTATAAGTAACAGTAAGTAATGTTGGAGTAATTTTTAAGCTACAGATTAGGATAATATATATATATACACACGCTCTATATATCCAATTTTCTTTCTACTATTCAACCATTAGAGTACATAACAAACCCCCCGTAAAGATTAAAAAAACGTTAGTAACTGTTTGACTTTCAATGTTTTAGATTAGAATAACCAAACCTTTTTGACCCTCTGAGGCCTCAGTGGCTGAACTGTTAGAACTGGTGTTAACCCTTTCTTGCTTACAGCAAGAGAACAGGTTCCATTCTCTTCTATGGGCTCCATCTTAAACACACACCCAATTCACTATTTACACCACCGCCTTAGACCACTACCATAGACCACTACGATAGACCACTACCTTAGACCACTACCTTAGACCACTACCTTAGACCACTGCCTTAGACCACTGCCTTAGACCACTGCCTTAGACCACTGCCTTAGACCACTGCCTTAGACCACTGCCTTAGACCACTGCCTTAGACCACCACCTTAGACCACCACCTTAGACCACCACCTTAGAGCCACCACCTTAGACCACCACCTTAGACACTATATAGACCACCACCTTAGACCACCACCTTAGACCACCACCTTAGACCACCACCTTAGACCACTACCTAGACCACTAATAGACCACTACGTAGACCACTACCTTAGACCACTACCTTAGACCACCACCTTAGACCACTACCTTAGACCACTACCTTAGACCACTACCTAGACCACTACCTTAGACCACTACCTTAGACCACCACCTTAGCAGTGCTTATTAACGCCTAGATGAAGACATGTGAGAACACGTAGCAAAGCAACATGCTAGTACACATCTCTCACACTACGCCTCAAAGCAAGAGCGTAAGCGTCCCAAATCACACCCTATTCCTATATAGTCACTACTGTTGCGAGATCCCTGGTCAAAAGTAGTGCACTATTTCAAGGTATGGTTTTTTTTTCTGGGAGAAGAACGAGTTGACGTTCACTCTGCCCAACAACTAACAGAGAGAGTGGAGTTGGGGGGGGTTAATATAAAATAGTTTTTTCAAAATGGCTATGGGCTTCAAAGCGGCGGCAGGTGGCTTAGTGGTTAAGAGCGTTGTGCCAGTAACCGAAAGGTCGCTGGTTCTAATCCCCGAGCCGACCAGGTGAAAAAAATCTGCCGATGTGCCCCTTGAGCAAGGCACTTAACCTAATTGCTCCTGTAAGACGCTCTGGATAAGAGCGGTCTGCTAAATGACTAAAAATGTAAAATGTAAAACAGACAGAGGAACAGCCAGACCAATCAATAAACCAGATTACTAGTGACTAGCTAGTTGATCATAACTAAATAATGTCTTGCATCCCAAACTGCACCCCCCATTATTATAGTGCACTAATTCTGCCCAGAGCCCGTTTGGTAATGCACTAGAAGGCCATTTGAGATGCACCCAGTGATGCCCCCAGTATAGAATGAAAACCACAGTATAGAAGGCTGATCCGAGTCTGCATGCCCCCCCGTTTCTCTCTTGTTATGTTAGCCACTTATGGATGTGGGTTGGCAGATCCGCCAGCAACTGCGCCCCCTCATGATGAGGTCAGATGTTTTGTGGCCCCCCCCCCCCCCATATAGTGCACTACCCCACAGGGCTCTGGTTAAAAGTAGTGCACTATATAGGAAATAAGTTGTGATGTACGGGGTCAGAGGTCGGCGTGGAACGGCAGAACGTCCGTGGAGATGGTGGGTTGTCCAGTAGAACGTCTGGTTCTCTCCGGTTCGGTCCGTTTGGTTTCTACTGCTAGTCCACGGTGGAGGGGGCTCCTGGTCACGACTCTATCAAACACAACACTTCGGAAGAACAGCGGTCAATAAACAAACAAGTACATAAACAATATCAATACCATCCCTCTTTCCATCCCCCTCTTCTCCTTCCCTCCTCCATCCCCCTCTTCTCCTTCCCTCTATCCATCCCCCTTTTCTCCTTCCCTCTATCCATCCCCCCTCTTCTCCTTCCCTCCTCTATCCATCCCCCTCTTCTCCTTCCCTCTATCCATCCCCCTCTTCTCCTTCCCTCCTCTATCCATCCCCTCTTCTCCTTCCCTCCTATCCTCCCCCTCTTCTCCTTCCTCCTCTATCCATCCATCCCCTCTTCTCCTTCCCTCTATCCATCCCCTCTTCTCCTTCCCTCCATCTCCCTCTATCCATCCCCTCTTCTCCTTCCCTCCTCTATCCATCCCCCTCTTCTCCTTCCCTCCTCTCTCCATCCCCCTCTTCTCCTTCCCTCTCTATCCATCCCCCTCTTCTCCTTCCCTCTATCCATCCATCCCCCTCTTCTCCTTCCCTCCTCTATCCATCCCCTCTTCTCCTTCCCTCCTCTATCCATCCCCTCTTTTCCTTCCCTCCTCTATCCATCCCCCTCTTTTCCTTCCCTCCTCTATCCATCCCCCTCTTTTCCTTCCCTCCTCTATCCATCCCCCTCTTCTCCTTCCCTCCTCCTATCCATCCCCCTCTTCTCCTTCCCTCTATCCATCCCCCTCTTCTCCTTCCCTCTCCATCCATCCCCCTCTTCTCCTTCCCTCCTCTATCCATCCCCCTCTTCTCCTTCCCTCTTCCATCCATCCCCCTCTTCTCCTTCCCTCCTCTATCCATCCCCCTCTTCTCCTTCCCTCCTCTATCCATCCCCCTCTTCTCCTTCCCTCCATCCATCCCCCTCTTCTCCTTCCCTCTATCCATCCCCCTCTTCTCCTTCCCTCTATCTATCCCCCTCTTCTCTTTCCTCTCTATCCCCTCCATCCATCCATCCCTCCTCCCCCTCTTCCTCCCTCCTCCATCCATCCCCCTCTTCTCCTTCCCTCCTCTATCCATCCATCCATCCCCCTCTTCTCTTCCCTCTATCCATCCCCCCTCTTCTCCTTCCCTCCTCCATCCATCCCCCCTCATTCCCTTCCCTCCTCCATCCATCCCCCCTCTTCTCCTTCCCTCCATCCATCCCCCCTCTTCTCCCATCCCTCTATCATCCCCCTCTTCTCCTTCCCTCCTCCATCCATCCCCCTCATTCCCTTCCCTCCTCCATCCATCCCCCCTCTTCTCCATCCCTCTATCCATCCCCCTCTTCTCCTTCCCTCCTCCATCCATCCATCCGTCCCCTCCTCTCTCCTTCCCTCCTCCATCCCCCTCTTCTCCTTCCCTCCTCCATCCATCCCCCTCATTCCCTTCCCTCCTCCATCCATCCCCCTCTTCTCCATCCCTCCTCCATCCCCCTCTTCTCCTTCCCTCCTCCATCCATCCATCCCCCTCCTCTCCTTCCCTCCTCCATCCCCCTCTTCTCCTTCCCTCCATCCATCCCCCCTCTTCTCCTTCCCTCTATCCATCCATCCCCCTCTTCTCCTTCCCTCCTCCATCCTCCATCCCCCTCTTCTCCTTCCCTCCTCCATCCATCCCCCTCTTCTCCTTCCCTCCTCCATCCATCCCCTCTTCTCCTTCCCTCCTCTATCCATCCATCCATCCCCCTCTTCTCCATCCCTCTATCCACCCCCCTCTTCTCCTTCCCTCCTCCATCCATCCCCCTCATTCTCTTCCCTCCTCCCATCCATCCCCTCTTCTCCTTCCTCCATCCATCCCCCTCTTCTCCATCCCTCTATCATCCCCCCTCTTCTCCTTCCCTCCTCCATCCATCCCCCCATTCCCTTCCCTCCTCCATCCATCCCCCTCTTCTCCTTCCCTCTATCCATCCCCCCTCTTCTCCTTCCCTCCTCCATCCATCCATCCATCCATCCCCCTCCTCTCCTCCCTCCTCCATCCCCCTCTTCTCCTTCCCTCTATCTATCCATCCCCCTCTTCTCCTTCCCTCCTCTATCCATCCCCCCTCTTCTCCTTCCCTCCTCTCATCCATCCCCTCTTCTCCTTCCCTCTACTCCATCCCCCCTCTTCTCCTTCCCTCTATCCATCCCCCCTCTTCTCCTTCCTCCCTTCCATCCCCCTCTTCTCCTTCCCTCTATCCATCCCCTCTTCTCCTTCCCTCTATCCATCCATCCCCCTCTTCTCCTTCCCTCCTCTATCCATCCCCCTCTTCTCCTTCCCTCCTCTATCCATCCCCCTCTTCTCCTTCCCTCTATCCATCCCCATCTTCTCCTTCCCTCTATCCATCCCCCTCTTCTCCTTCCCTCTATCCATCCCCCTCTTCTCTTTCCCTCTATCTATCCCCCTCTCTCCTTCCCCCTCTCCCATCCATCCATCCATCCATCCCCCCTCTTCTCCTTCCCTCCTCTATCCATCCATCCATCCCCCTCTTCTCCATCCCTCTATCCATCCCCCTCTTCTCCTTCCCTCCTCCATCCATCCCCCTCATTCCCTTCCCTCCTCCATCCATCCCCCCTCTTCTCCTTCCCTCCATCCATCCCCCTCTTCTCCATCCCTCTATCTCCCCCTCTTCTCCTTCCCTCCTCCATCCATCCCCCTCATTCCCTTCCCTCCTCCATCCATCCCCTCTTCTCCATCCCTCTACTCCATCCCCCTCTTCTCCTTCCCTCCTCCATCCATCCTCATCCCCCCTCCTCTCCTTCCCTCCTCCATCCCCCCTCTTCTCCTTCCCTCCTCCATCCATCCATCCATCCCCCCTCCTCTCCTTCCCTCCTCCATCCCCCTCTTCTCCTTCCCTCCATCCATCCCCCTCTTCTCCTTCCCTCTATCCATCCATCCCCCTCTTCTCCTTCCCTCCTCCATCCATCCATCCCCCTCTTCTCCTTCCCTCCTCCATCCATCCCCCCTCTTCTCCTTCCCTCCTCCATCCATCCCCCTCTTCTCCTTCCCTCCTCTATCCATCCATCCATCCCCCTCTTCTCCATCCCTCTATCCACCCCCCTCTTCTCCTTCCCTCCTCTCATCCATCCCCTCATTCTCTTCCCTCCTCCATCCATCCCCCTCTTCTCCTTCCCTCCATCCATCCCCCTCTTCTCCATCCCTCTATCATCCCCCTCTTCTCCATCCCTCCTCCATCCATCCCCCCCATTCCCTTCCCTCCTCCATCCATCCCCCTCTATCCATCCCCCTCTTCTCCTTCCCTCCTCCATCCATCCATCCATCCATCCCCCTCCTCTCCTTCCCTCCTCATCCCCCTCTTCTCCTTCCTCATCCCCCTCTTCTCCTTCCCTCTATCTATCCACTCCCCCTCTTCTCCTTCCCTCTATCCATCCCCTCTCTCCTTCCCCCTCCTCCCCTCATCCTCTCTCCTTCCCTCTCTCCTTTTCTTCCCTATCCATCCCCTCTTCTCTTTTCCCTCTATCTATCCCCTCTTCTCCTTCCCTCCTCCATCCATCCCATCCATCCCCCTCTTCTCCTTCCCTCCTCCACCCATCCCCCCTCTTCTCCTTCCCTCCTCTATCCATCCATCCATCCCCCTCTTCTCCATCCCTCTATCCATCCCCTCTTCTCCTTCCCTCCTCCATCCATCCCCCTCATTCCCTTCCCTCCTCCATCCATCCCCTCTTCTCCTTCCCTCCATCCATCCCCTCTTCTCCATCCCTCTATCATCCCCCTCTTCTCCTTCCCTCCTCCATCCATCCCCCTCATTCCCTTCCCTCCTCCATCCATCCCCCTCTTCTCCATCCCTCTATCCATCCCCCTCTTCTCCTTCCCTCCTCCATCCATCCATCCATCCCCCTCCTCTCCTTCCCTCCTCCATCCCCCTCTTCCTTCCCTCCTCCATCCATCCCCCCTCATTCCTTCCCTCCTCCATCTCTCCCCCTCTTCTTCCCATCCCTCCTCCATCCCCCTCTTCTCCTTCCCTCCTCCATCCATCCATCTCCCTCCTCTCCTTCCCTCCTCCATCCCCCTCTTCTCCTTCCCCCTCCATCCATCCCCCTCTTCTCCTTCCCTCTATCCATCCATCCCCCTCTTCTCCTTCCCTCCCTCCATCCATCCATCCCCCTCTTCTCCTTCCCTCCTCCATCCATCCCCCCTCTTCTCCTTCCCTCCTCCATCCATCCCCCTCTTCTCCTTCCCTCCTCTATCCATCCATCCATCCCCCTCTTCTCCATCCCTCTATCCACCCCCTCTTCTCCTTCCCTCCTCATCCATCCCCCTCATTCTCTTCCCTCCTCCATCCATCCCCCTCTTCTCCTTCCCTCCATCCATCCCCCCTCTTCTCCATCCCTCTATCATCCCCCTCTTCTCCATCCCTCCTCCATCCATCCCCCATTCCCTTCCCTCCTCCATCCATCCCCCTCTTCTCCATCCCTCTATCCATCCCCCTCTTCTCCTTCCCTCCTTCCATCCATCCATCCATCCATCCCCCTCCTCTCCTTCCCTCCTCCATCCCCCTCCTCTTCTCCTCCCTCCTCCTCTATCTATCCATCCCCCTCTTCTCCTTCCCTCCTCTATCCATCCCCCTCTTCTCCTTCCCTCCTCTATCCATCCCCCTCTTCTCCTTCCCTCTATCCATCCCCCTCTTCTCCTTCCCTCTATCCATCCCCCTCTTCTCCTTCCTCTCTATCCATCCCCCTCTTCTCACTTCCCTCTATCCATCCCCCTCTTCTCCTTCCCTCTATCCATCCATCCCCCTCTTCTCCTTCCCTCCTCTATCCATCCCCCTCTTCTCCCTTCCCTCCTCTATCCATCCCCCTCTTCTCCTTCCCTCTATCCATCCCATCTTCTCCTTCCCTCTATCCATCCCCCTCTTCTCCTTCCCTCTATCCTCCTCTTCTCTTTCCCTCTATCTATCCCCCTCTTCTCCTTCCTCCTCCATCCATCCATCATCCCCCTCTTCTCCTTCCCTCCTCCATCCATCCCCCTCTTCTCCTTCCCTCCTCTATCCATCCATCCATCCCCCTCTTCTCCATCCCTCTATCCATCCCCTCTTCTCCTTCCCTCTATCCATCCATCCCCCTCATTCCCTTCCCTCCTCCATCCATCCCCCTCTTCTCCTTCCCTCCATCCATCCCCCCTCTTCTCCATCCCTCTATCATCCCCTCTTCTCCTTCCCTCCTCCATCCTCTTCTCATCCATCCATCCCCCTCTCCTCTCCTTCCCTCCTCCATCCCCCTCTTCTCCTTCCCTCCTTCCCATCCATCCATCCCCCTCCTCTCCTTCCCTCCTCCATCCCCTCTTCTCCTTCCCTCCATCCACTCCCCCTCTTCTCCTTCCCTCTATCCATCCATCCCCCTCTTCTCCTTCCCTCCTCCATCCATCCATCCCCCTCTTCTCCTTCCCTCCTCCATCCATCCCCCTCTTCTCCTTCCCTCCTCCATCCATCCCCCTCTTCTCCTTCCCTCCTCTATCCATCCATCATCCCCTCTTCTCCATCCCTCTATCCACCCCCCTCTTCTCCTTCCCTCCTCCATCCATCCCCCTCATTCTCTTCCCTCCATCCATCCCCCTCTTCTCCATCCCTCTATCATCCCCCTCTTCTCCATCCCTCCCTCCATCTATCCCCCCATTCCCTTCCCTCCTCCATCCATCCCCCTCCATCCATCCCCCTCTTCTCCTTCCCTTCCCATCCATCCATCCATCCATCCATCCTCCTCTCCTTCCCTCCTCCATCCCCCTCTTCTCCTTCCCTCCATCATCCCCCTCTTCTCCCTTCCCTCTATCTATCCATCCCCCTCTTCTCCTTCCCATCTATCCATCCCCCTCTTCTCCTTCCCTCACTCTATCCATCCCCCTCTTCTCCTTCCCTCCTCCATCCATCCATCCCCCCTCTTCTCCTTCCCTCTATCCATCCATCCCCCGCCTCTCCTTCCCTCCTCCCTCCCCCCCTTCTCCTTCCCTCCATCCATCCCCCTCTTCTCCTTCCCTCTATCCATCCATCCCCCTCTTCTCCTTCCCTCCTCTATCCATCCATCCCCTTCTTCTCCTTCCTCCATCCATCCCCCTCTTCTCCTTCCCTCCTCCATCCATCCCCCTCTTCTCCTTCCATTCCTCCATGCTGATAGATCCGGGTCTGGTTCTGCTATCCCTCCATACGTACTTGTGAGGTCCAGTAGGTTTGCCGGTAGGCGGTGTTTGGATCCTCTGAGGCTGCTGGGTCTGAGGAGGAAGAGGAGCAGAACCAGAACCATCCAGCCCATCAGAACCATGGGGACAGTCAGGTCTCCTCCTCCTACCTCGACCCACTGGGACCTGGCACTGGAGGGGAAGTGACCACACAGAGAGAGAGACAGTCACACTAATAATCAACTTGGCTGGATGGTGTATCAACACAAAAAAACAAGTCTGTATCTCCCATTTGAAAGTGTTGTTTAGACCAGCAATGGGCTTAATGTGGGTCTGAGACCCTCGGTGTGTGTTGATATGAAGCGTACATACTGTCCTGGGGATCACTCTGTGTCTGTACAGTACGACTGAGACTGGCGCAGCTGGAAGACAAGAACACAGGAGAGAGAGCACAGAGAGAGAGAGAGGGGGGGGAGGGAGAGACAGGAGAGAGAGAGGGGGGGAGGGAGAGAGATAGAGGGAGAGAGATTAGAGTGAGAGAGAGAGAGAGAGAGAGAGAGAGACAGAGAGAGAGAGGGAGAGAGTGGGAGAGAGATAGAGTGAGGGAGAGAGTGGAGAGAGAGAGAGAGGAGAGAGAGGGAGAGTAGGTGAGAGAGAGAGGGAGGAGAACATGAGTTTACGTCATGTTGGTTGATGTCCTTTAGACCAGACAAACAGAACAGAGACAGTGAGACAGACAGACAGACACAGCGGAGAGAGCAGACGATCTTGTGGTTTCCAGTGAATCGTTCCATTCCAATGAGCTAATGATACTCGTCCGGCAGCTCTCGCCCTCTTCTGTGTCGGCCAGAAATACAGGTGGTGGCAAAATAACTTCCGACATTGGCAAGAAACACAAAACTGGAACTTCCCACATTGGCAAGGAACACAAAACTGGAACTTCCGCATTGGCAAGGGAACACAAACTGGAACTTCCACATTGGCAAGGAACACAAAACTGGAACTTCCACATTGGCAAGGGGAATATCAGAAACTGGAACTTCCCACATTGGCAAGGAAAAGGGTGTGTCATTTTTAACATGAAAATGTCATCCAAAAAGTTATACTTTTGAATCATCTGTCCATAGAACATTCTACCAAGAGTCTTGATGATCTTCCAGGTGCTTTTTGACAAACTTGAGTCAACTTTTTGGATAGATGGGTCCCATTATGTCAGACGAAAACCAAACTCTGCATTCCACAGTAAGAACATCATACCAAGGTCAAAGCATGGTGGTGGTGGTGTGATGGTTTGGGATGCTTTGCTGCCTCAGGACCTGGACGACTTGCCTTAATAGAAGGAACCATGAATTCTGCTCTGTATCAGAGAATTCTACAGGAGAATGTCAGACCATCCGTCTGTGAGCTGAAGCTGAAGCGCAGCTGGGTCATGCAGCAAGACAATGATCCAAAACACACAATCAAATGATTAAAAAGCAACAGATTTCTAGTTTTGGAATGGCCTAAAGTCAAAGTTCAGACCTAATCCCCATTGAGATGTTGTGGCAGGACTTGAAGCCCAGGCAGTTCAGTGCTTGAAAACCCACCAAATGTTGTTGAGTTAAAGCAGTTATGCATGCAAAAAGTGGGCCTTCCTCCACAGCGACGTGAGAGACTGATCAACAACTACAGGAAGCATTTGGTTGGAGTCATTGCAGCTGCAAAGATGGCACAACCATTATGTGAGTGTAAGGGGGAATTACTTTTTCGCACAGGGGGTGGGTGTTGCATAACTTTGTTTATGAAATAAAATAAGTATACGTTTTTGTTTGTTATTTATAAACTCAGGTTCCCTTGATCTAATAATAGGTTTTGATCTGATAACACTCAGGATCGAAATACGCAAAAATAGAAAATCAGAAAGGGGGCAAATCTTTCTTCACGACCCTGTAGGTCTGTATCTATATGTAGTTTATAGCTCAACATAGGTCTGTATCTATATGTAGTTTATAGCTCAACATAGGTCTGTATCTATATGTAGTTTATAGCTCAACATAGGTCTGTATCTATATGTAGTTTATAACTCAACATAGGTCTGTATCTATATGTAGTTTATAACTCAACATAGGTCTGTATCTATATGTAGTTTATAGCTCAACATAGGTCTGTATCTATATGTAGTTTATAGCTCAACATAGGTCTGTATCTATATGTAGTTTATAACTCAACATAGGTCTGTATCTATATGTAGTTTATAGCTCAACATAGGTCTGTATCTATATGTAGTTTATAGCTCAACACTTAGGTCTGTATCTATGTGTGGTTTATAGCTCAACATAGGTCTGTATCTATATGTAGTTTATAACTCAACATGGGTCTGTATCTATATGTAGTTTATAACTCAACATGAGTGTATCTATATGTAGTTTATAACTCAACATAGGTCTGTATCTATATGTAGTTTATAGCTCAACATAGGTCTGTATCTATATGTAGTTTTATAGCTCAACATAGGTCTGTATCTATATGTAGTTTATAACTCAACATAGGTCTGTATCTATATGTAGTTTATAGCTCAACATAGGTCTGTATCTATATGTAGTTTATAACTCAACATAGGTCTGTATCTATATGTAGTTTATAGCTCAACATAGGTCTGTATCTATATGTAGTTTATAGCTCAACATAGGTCTGTATCTATATGTAGTTATAACTCAACATAGGTCTGTATCTATATGTAGTTTATAAACTCAACATAGGTCTGTATCTATATGTAGTTTATAACTCAACATAGAGTCTGTATCTATATGTAGTTTATAGCTCAACATAGGTCTGTATCTATATGTAGTTTATAACTCAACATAGGTCTGTATCTCTATATGTAGTTTATAACTCAACATGGTCTGTATCTATGTGTAGTTTATAGCTCAACATAGGTCTGTATCTATATGTAGTTTATAGCTCGACATAGGTCTGTATCTATATGTAGTTTATAACTCAACATAGGTCTGTATCTATATGTAGTTTATAACTCAACATAGGTCTGTATCTATATGTAGTTTATAACTCAACATAGGTCTGTATCTATATGTAGTTTTATAGCTCAACATAGGTCTGTATCTATACGTAGTTTATAACTCAACATAGGTCTGTATCTATATGTAGTTTATAGCTCAACATAGGTCTGTATCTATATGTAGTTTATAACTCAACATAGGTCTGTATCTATATGTAGTTTATAACTCAACATAGGTCTGTATCTATATGTAGTTTATAACTCAACATAGGTCTGTATCTATATGTAGTTTATAACTCAACATAGGTCTGTATCTATATGTAGTTTATAGCTCAACATAGGTCTCTATCTATATGTAGTTTATAACTCAACATAGGGTCTGTATCTATATGTAGTTTATAGCTCAACATAGGTCTGTATCTATATGTAGTTTATAGCTCAACATAGGTCTGTATCTATATGTAGTTTATAACTCAACATAGGTCTGTATCTATATGTAGTTTATAGCTCAACATAGGTCTGTATCTATATGTAGTTTATAACTCAACATAGGTCTGTATCTATATGTAGTTTATAACTCAACATAGGTCTGTATCTATATGTATGTTTATAGCTCAACATAGGTCTGTATCTATATGTAGTTTATAGCTCAACATAGGTCTGTATCTATATGTAGTTTATAACTCAACATAGGTCTTTTTGCTTTTTTATACTCCGGGTCTGTATCTATATGTAGTTTATAACTCAACATAGGTCTGTATCTATATGTAGTTTATAGCTCAACATGGGTCTGTATCTATATGTAGTTTATAACTCAACATAGGTCTGTATCTATATGGTTTACTAACTCAACATAGGTCTGTATCTATATGTAGTTTATAACTCAACATAGGTCTGTATCTATATGTAGTTTATAGCTCAACATAGGTCTGTATCTATATGTAGTTTATAACTCAACATAGGTCTGTATCTATATGTAGTTTATAACTCAACATAGGTCTGTATCTATATGTAGTTTATAGCTCAACATAGGTCTGTATCTATATGTAGTTTATAGCTCAACATAGGTCTGTATCTATATGTAGTTTATAACTCAACATAGGTCTGTATCTATATGTAGTTTATAACTCAACATAGGTCTGTATCTATATGTAGTTTATAACTCAACATAGGTCTGTATCTATATGTTCATTAAAATAAGATATCAGACAGGGAGTAAAGGACTGAGCTGTGGTTTTAGGTCTGTTGGCAAATGAGGAAACGCTCATGGTTGTGCTGGACCAATGACAGCTGGCCACATATGACACACCTGTACACAGGGACCAATGAGATGGCCTAGCTGGCTAGAGCACATTCTAAACAGATTTACACCCCGCCTCTCGGCATTCTATTGTTGCAACATTCTAGTCACTACTTTGAAGCACAGAGATAAGAGAGAGAGAGAGACACACACCATCTGTGTGTCTGTCTGTCTGTCTGTCTGTCTGCAGGAACCAGGAAATCCTGCTGGAGGAGAGAGACCGACAGCAGGAACCAGGAAATCCTGCTGGAGGAGAGAGACCGACAGCAGGAACCAGGAAATCCTGCTGGAGGAGAGAGACCGACAGCAGGAACCAGGATATGCTGCTGGCTCAGAGCCTCCACAGTCCCACCCACTGTTCTCCTCCCTCCTCTCTCTCTGTTCCTCTCCTTCACTCTCTCTCTGTGCCTCTCCTTCACTCTTCCTCTCCTTCACTCTCTTTCTATTTCTCCTCTCTCCCTCAATTCAATTTCAATTTCAATTCAATTTTAGGGCTTTATTGTCATGGGAAACGTATGTTAACATTGCCAAAGCAAGTGAAGTAGATAAATAAAAGTGAAATAAACAATAAAAATGAACAGTAAACATTACAAAAGAATAAAGACATTTCAAATGTCACGTTATGTCTATATACAGTGTTGTAACGATGTGCAAATCTCTCTCTCTCTCCCTCCCCCTCTCTCTTCCCATTCACCCATCTCCGTCTCCCCCTCTCTTTCTGTCCAATAACCTCTCCTTCCACCTGAAGTGTACATTCGTTCACTACCCCCCATCCATCAGGGTGAGAGAGAGTAAGCAGTCACGTTGTATCTTGCCGTCACGGTCTTTAATAAGATGGAGTAAGTTAGCAACACATGACTATTTACACAGAGGAAGTACTTCCACCACAACCACGGAGACATCTTTGACTGATACACAAATGGAATCTCTCTCCGTCACTCACACACACTCTTACCAGGTTGATGAGTCGTCTCATGGTATGCTCCTGGGAGCAGATGCACACACAGGGGTCAAAGCCTCCCTCCGCCATTACGATCACCTGACACACACACACACACACACACACACACACACACACACACACACCTGGGATGAGAACACACACACACACACACCTGGGACACAATAACATATTAAACTAACTGCTTCTTAAAAAGAGCCAGTATCCCCCAGTCCACAGAGAGAAAACATTCACTCTGCTGATACCAACTGGGTCTAAATGAATCGCCCCAAGTCCACAGAGAGAAAACATTCACTCTGCTGATACCAACTGGGTCTAAATGAATCGCCCCAAGTCCACAGAGAGAAAACATTCACTCTGCTGATACCAACTGGGTCTAAATGAATCGCCCCAAGTCCACAGAGAGAAAACATTCACTCTGCTGATACCAACTGGGTCTAAATGAAATCGCCCTATTGTCTATTTAGTGCACTACTTTTGACCAGGCCCACTTGCTACCTGTGCCATAAAAGCCCGGACCTCTTGGCAGAGGCAGTAGCTCAGAGTTGGCTACAGCTAAAAAGACAACTTGAATGTTTACTTGGGCGTTGTGTAACTATTTACACCGTCACTGACGTGGTTCTCATTCATTTTGCCAAATGACATGCGATGAGGAAATGGTTTACAGTTTAAACAAACTGCACCCTGGACCCCTTTTTATTTGTGCTAAATGATCGGTCCCTAGTTACCTAGCTAGTTAAGTACACATCGCCACCCTAGAGGCAAAGCAGAGACAAATCTAATGAGTAGTGGCCATGTAGTTGCGAGGTTAAAATTGTGAAATTGCAGAAAGTCTCTTCTGTGAGACAAAAAAATGCAACGTTAGGTGCTTAGCCTGTTCGCTAACGTAACTGTAGCCCTTCATCATGACTCTCCGTTCCATTACATAAAAATAGTTATTTGACAAAAAGCGTCTTCTGTAGGGGGGTTGTTTTGTTAAGAGACGCGACTCTCGGGTCTGAACATTAACAGGCATCGCTTGCGCTACGGGTTTGGAAGCATAAGACCTTATCTTTCATATAGGCTGGAAATAATACTAAAAAAAAACGGCTACATTGATACACATCTTTATAGGGTCAGGGTTCTGACACTGCCAGAAAACAGGCAGACGACAGAGTGGACTTCCTGTGCTAATTAACAACTGATTCTCCGAACACCTGTGTGCAAAACGGAAGACAGACGCCACAAACATGTCACTGAAAAAACACTGTGTGTATTTTTTGCATTTGTGGAAAATATTTTTGATGCGATATGAAAGAAAAGGGATTTATGTTCCTAGAACCGCATCTTTAGTTCAATATTGGGCTAACGTAACTGTAGCTAGCTAGCTAGCTAGCAGCTGGTCTCTGGGTGTGCATGTCCAAGGCTGACAAAGTCCTCCTGTCTTGTATTATTGCACAATAATAAACGGAACAAACTCGTCCTGTTGAGATATTTAGTAAATGAGTGGCAGAATTGCTAAGATAACTGCATATACCAGTAACATTATTCGATAACTGGTTAGATGGCGCTATGTATTTCAAAAAACGTTTGTTTACTTTAATGTAGCTGTAAGCTAAGTGTTGATAGCGACTGGCTGACTCACGCAGTGCTAACAGCTGGTAGGGCTAACATTAGCAGGCTATAGTTGGCTAGCAAGATATGCAAGCTGATTTTGTAACCATAAATTCATAAAGTATTTGCTTGTAAACTGGCTGAAAATTCAATTGAAACCTGTAGTCATGAGCGCAAAGGATTTGGTTTAATTTGAAGTTACACATTAAGTTATTTTTGATGGTGTTTACATATATATATATATATGTGTGGAATAGTGTTATATATTCCCACGGGGGGCCAGTATGAAAAAAAATGAAAAAAAATATGTATGTATTCACTAACTGTAAGTCGCTCTGGATAAGAGCGTCTGCTAAATAACTAACATGAATAGGCTGGCTTGCCGGGTCCTCCATATTACGTCACACCCCGCAAATCTTTTTTTCCGGTATGACTTCGGAACTCTGATCCGTTTTATGTAATTACTCGAAAAATAGAAAAGTGAGGTGTAACTTTGCATTGGGACTTTTGATCCATATTCTAATGCAAATCCATGCTACATGTCGTTACGTTTACGCTACCTACCCTACAGATTCAGTACTTTACCCACCTCTGCCAGCTAGCTAGCAACAATGAAACATTTGGGTCTGCTGTGTTTTTGAAGGGACAGGGAGACGACACTTACCTGAACAGCTTTAGAATCCAGTTAATTTTATTTTTCTTGTTGTTATCGTTCCCGGCCGTAGACGCGTCAGCAGAAAACCACAGCTGCCCAAACCTCTTTTCATCTGCACAGCAGAATATTTTCAGGGGGGACTAAAACGGGAGGGACTACCTAAATCGGTCCAATAGAAACTCTCGTTTTAGTTGCAGAACGGATAGCTGATGATAACACCCGGTGCTCTGCCCGTCTGTGTTTTGATACAGGACGTCACGTCACGGACATCACGCGAGATCTCCGAGTTAGACAGGAGATCTCGTGTTTTTTTGGTCGTTACTAAGTTGCCACAGCCACAAAGTCATAAATCCCGCTTATTTCTACAATTTCTCTTTTTAAATTGTATTTAAACCTTAACTACACTGCTAACCTTATGCATAACCCTAAATGAAGACCAAAAAGATATTGTTTGTTTTTCATCATTTTAAAAATTATATAACCAATTTTGACTTTGTGGCTGTGGTAACGTGGAAACCTTAGTTTTTTTTCTCCCAACTCAGCGTTTCAACCGTCTCAGGCCTCCGATTGGTTTAGAGGTCCAGCGGGATCTCACTTCAGCCAATCAAAGTCAGGAGCGAGTTATACGCGATGATTTACGGAAAGTAAACAAACCATACAGGGTCAATCAATCACCCAGTGACAGATTGAGTATTTAATGAAGGATACAAATGATGAAGAATAACAGGACGCGTTAGGTGTACAACAAAATCAACATCCGGTGATTAACTCAGTAGTCTTTTCCCACAATGCCTCAGAAAGTCTGCTCGTGTGACTTCATGTTCGAGTGAACGATAGAAAAAATAAAAATGCTTTCTTTACCCTGAATAGAGTCCATCCATGTTGAAGGAAGGGGGGACAGATATGTCTGGAAAATGTGTCACATAGGTCGACCCCTTTTTCAGCAGATCATAACAACAGGAAGATGCTGGGGATGTCACCTCTCATGGTGGTTCACTATCGACCATAATCGATCTATTATACAGATAGCACAGACAATGAGAATTAGTGACAACAATGCATTGTGCGTGTGTCAGAGAGAGAGAGAGAGAATTTCCTAAACTGTGTGCGGCTACAATGTATCAATTGTGGTTGACAAGGCCCAATATAACCTTCGTAGTTATATTAATGTTACATATGATTAGTGTTATATATTATTTACAGTTACGTGTGAGAAAGTTATGTATTCACACCTCATTCCATCATATTATCACATGACTCAAAGCAGAGGAACAGCAGTGGTTGACAAAAACAAACATTTCTCTTTCTAGCTATTGCCACAAACGAAAACGTTTTCTAGTAGTTCTGTGGCAACAGTGTTTTTATATTTCCATACTCAGGTCTGTGCGCACGCAATTTGAGGGTCGCAATCGCCATTTATTTTCAAGAAAGGGGTGCTGTGTTTTTGAAGAGGGGAAAGAAAGAAAGGAGAGTGAACGAAACCCGACCAGACAGAGCAAAGAGGGGAGGATTGAGAGTCGGAACAGAAGAAGCTATCCACACGGCGACCGGAGTGGACCGAGGGCCCGAACCAGGTGTTAATATCCCGCTTACAGGAAGGAGGGAGACGGCAGAGCCATGGCGAATATAGCGGTCCAAAGGATCAAACGGGAGTTCAAAGAAGTTCTGAAAAGCGAAGAGGTTTGATAAATATCCCGTATGACTATTTACGGTTGCTTATGGCAAATAGTTATGCTTTTTTTTAACCGGGTTAAAATTGAAATTGTGGTTGTTTATTTTGCAAGTTGTCACGCAAGGGTATTGTCAGCTAGCTAACGTTAGCTTGCGGAGTTAGCCAGTCTGCGTTTCTTGATGCAGCAAAAAAAGAGAGGCCCCTATCAGGGGAACTTTTATCGGTGATTGTGCGACAGTATGCCCGGTGCGAGGTAAAAGGATGTCGGCGACACAGATCAGGTAATATCGCGGAGTTAGCAAAGGGACAGGGCCTTGGGACAGATAGCAAAACAAAAAGCCCTAACGCCAAACTTCCGAGTGTCAGCCCAAATAGTTGTCAAATGCTAAAAATAGTTTTTTCTGTGTTGACGTTTTTTGTAGGTGACGTTAGCTAACTTATACCCTGATGAAGACAGCTTGTCTGTCGAAACGTTGGTTATTAAGATATTAAATTATTGCATCTGAGCTCCTAGAGTGTGCGGATTTTCCTTTTCTTTTTGACGTTAGCTAACTACCTGAGTTGGCAACTTGTCTTGCTAGCTAATACAGAGTAGCTAGCTTGTTAGCTAGTTTGACAGCTGCCTAAGTGCATCCCTCTCACTATGTAATAACTAGCTAAGTGTCTTCGCTATGAAGACATTTAGGACGTTTTGGACCCACATGTAGCTAGCTAGCTAACTAGACTGCTGTCAGTTCTTCTATAGCACATCATGAGAGACGTTTAGCTTATTTAGCTAGCTAAATGAAATGTGGATCCCCCCATGTCCTATTTCAATATGAAAGGGAAGCACTGGGGCAAATAGTGGTCTACTACTACAACTGTTTGTTATGGTGTCTGGTGGATTATCAATGGATAAGGGTCAAAGGAACCACAATCTCTCTTCATCCATCCCTCTCTCTCTCTCTGAAAGACAAGTAAAAACCAGATCAAGGTGGATCTGGTCGATGAAAACTTCACAGAGCTGAGAGGAGAGATAGCAGGACCACCCGACACGCCGTATGAAGGTGACACACGCACGCACACACACACACACACACACACACACACACACACACACACACACACACACACACACACACAGGCCTATACTGATCATATATGCATTGTTTTGTTTTCTCCCTTTTTAAGGTGGCAGATTTCAACTGGAAATCAAAATCCCAGAAACGTATCCCTTTAACCCTCCCAAGGTAAGACATCCCTTTAACCCTCCCAAGGTAAGAAACGCATCCCTTTAACAGTCCCAAGGTAAGAAACGATCCCTTTAACAGTCCCAAGGTAAGAAACACATCCCTTTAACAGTCCCAAGGTAAGAAACGCATCCCTTTAACAGTCCCAAGGTAAGAAACGCATCCCTTTAACAGTCCCAAGGTAAGAAAACGCATCCCTTTAACAGTCCCAAGGTAAGAAACACATCCCTTTAACAGTCCCAAGGTAAGAAACACATCCCTTTAACAGTCCCAAGGTAAGAAACACATCCCTTTAACAGTCCCAAGGTAAGAAACACATCCCTTTAACAGTCCCAAGGTAAGAAACACATCCCTTTAACAGTCCCAAGGTAAGAAACACATCCCTTTAACAGTCCCAAGGTATGAAACGCATCCCTTTAACAGTCCCAAGGTAAGAAACACATCCCTTTAACAGTCCCAAGGTAAGAAACACATCCTTTAACAGTCCCAAGGTAGAAACGCATCCCTTTAACAGTCCCAAGGTAAGAAACACATCCCTTTAACAGTCCCAAGGTAAGAAACACATCCTTTAACAGTCCCAAGGTAAGAAACACATGGTCCTCTTTAGCAGTCCCAAGGTAAGAACACATCCCTTTAACGCCCAAGGTAAGAAACGCATCCCTTTAACAGTCCCAAGGTACAGAAACACATCCCTTTATACAGTCCCAAGGTAAGAAACACATCCCTTTAACAGTCTCCAAGGCATGCAGGGCATTCTGACAACTCACATGGCCTTTTCAACCAGATAACCTTTATTCCTGAAACAGAAGGGCTTTACTACACCACTATGGTGGTACCCTACTGTTTAACACACCCCTCTCTCTGTCCCCTCTCCCCAGGTGAGGTTCATCACTAAGATCTGGCACCCTAACATCAGCTCAGTAACAGGAGCCATCTGTCTGGACATCCTCAAAGACCAGTGGTGAGTCACACATATTTACATGCCTCCTCTCTCTCTCTTCCTGTCAATCTCTCGCTCCTCTCTCCCTCTCTTCCTGCCAATCTCTCGCTCCTCTCTCTCTCTCTCTCTTCCTGCCAATCTCTCGCTCCTCTCTCTCTCTCTCTTCCTGTCAATCTCTCGCTCCTCTCTCTCTCTCTTCCTGTCAATCTCTCGCTCCTCTCTCTCTCTCTCCTGTCAATCTCTCGCTCCTCTCTCCCTTTCCTGTCAATCTCTCGCTCCTCTCTCCCTCTTCCTGTCAATCTCTGCTCCTCTCTCTCTCTCTTCCTGTCAATCTCTCGCTCCTCTCTCTCCTCTCTTCCTGTCAATCTCTCGCTCCTCTCTCTCTCTTCCTGTCAATCTCTCGCTCCTCTCTCTCTCTCTCTTCCTGTCAATCTCTCGCTCCTCTCTCCCTCTCTTTGGGCAGCAGCAACCTGGAACAGTACTCTCTCTCTCTCCTCTCTTCCTGTCAACTCTCTCTCCTCTCTCTCCCTACCTGAGAACAGTACAGCTCCTCCCCTCTCTCTCTTTAACTCGTCTCCTCCTCTGTCTGTCCATCCCCCAGGGCAGCAGCGATGACCCTGAGGACAGTACTGTTGTCTCTCTCTCTCTTTAACTCGTCTCCTCCTCTGTCTGTCCATCCCCCAGGGCAGCAGCGATGACCCTGAGGACGGTACTGTTGTCTCTCTCTCTCTTTAACTCGTCTCCTCCTCTGTCTGTCCACCCCCCAGGGCAGCAGCGATGACCCTAAGGACGGTGCTGTTGTCCCTCTCTCTCTCTTTAACTCGTCTCCTCCTCTGTCTGTCCATCCCCCAGGGCAGCAGCGATGACCCTAAGGACGGTGCTGTTGTCCCTCTCTCTCTTTAACTCGTCTCCTCCTCTGTCTGTCCACCCCCCAGGGCAGCAGCGATGACCCTAAGGACGGTGCTGTTGTCTCTCTCTCTCTCTAACTCGTCTCCTCCTCTGTCTGTCCACCCCCCAGGGCAGCAGCGATGACCCTGAGGACGGTGCTGTTGTCCCTCTCTCTCTTTAACTCGTCTCCTCCTCTTGTCTGTCCACCCCCAGGGCAGCAGCGATGACCCTAAGGACGGTGCTGTTGTCTCTCTCTCTCTTTAACTCGTCTCCTCCTCTGTCTGTCCAACCCCCCAGGGCAGCAGCGATGACCCTGAGGACGGTGCTGTTGTCCCTCTCTCTCTCTAACTCGTCTCCTCCTCTGTCTGTCCACCCCCCCCAGGGCAGCAGCGATGACCCTAAGGAAGGTGCTGTTGTCTCTCTCTCTCTTTAACTCGTCTCCTCCTCTGTCTGTCCAACCCCCAGGGCAGCCGCGATGACCCTAAGGACGGTACTGTTGTCCCTCTCTCTTTAACTCGTCTCCCCCTCTGTCTGTCCATCCCCCAGGGCAGCAGCGATGACCCTAAGGACGGTGCTGTTGTCCCTCTCTCTCTAACTTCGTCTCCTCCTCTGTCTGTCCAACCCCCAGGGCAGCAGCGATCCCTAAGGACGGTGCTGTTGTCCCTCTCTCTCTCTAACTTCGTCTCCTCCTCTGTCTGTCCAACCCCCAGGGCAGCCGCGATGACCCTAAGGACGGTACTGTTGTCCCTCTCTCTTTAACTTCGTCTCCTCCTCTGTCTGTCCACCCCCCAGGGCAGCAGCGATGACCCTAAGGACGGTGCTGTTGTCTCTCTCTCTCTTTAACTCGTCTCCTCCTCTGTCTGTCCATCCCCCCAGGGCAGCAGCGATGACCCTAAGGACGGTGCTGTTGTCCCTCTCTCTCTCTAACTCGTCTCCTCCTCTTGTCTGTCCACCCCCCAGGGCAGCAGCGATGACCCTAAGGACGGTGCTGTTGTCTCTCTCTCTCTCTAACTCGTCTCCTCCTCTGTCTGTCCACCCCCCAGGGCAGCAGCGATGACCCCTGAGGACGGTGCTGTTGTCTCTCTCTCTCTCTTTAACTCGTCTCCTCCTCTGTCTGTCCATCCCCCAGGGCAGCAGCGATGACCCTAAGAACGGTGCTGTTGTCCCTCTCTCTCTTTAACTCGTCTCCTCCTCTGTCTGTCCACCCCCCAGGGCAGCAGCGATGACCCTAAGGACGGTGCTGTTGTCTCTCTCTCTCTCTAACTCGTCTCCTCCTCTGTCTGTCCACCCCCCAGGGCAGCAGCGATGACCCTGAGGACGGTGCTGTTGTCCCTCTCTCTCTTTAACTCGTCTCCTCCTCTGTCTGTCCACCCCCCAGGGCAGCAGCGATGACCCTAAGGACGGTGCTGTTGTCTCTCTCTCTCTTTAACTCGTCTCCTCCTCTGTCTGTCCATCCCCCAGGGCAGCAGCGATGACCCCTGAGGACGGTGCTGTTGTCCCTCTCTCTCTCTTAACTCGTCTCCTCCTCTGTCTGTCCACCCCCAGGGCAGCAGCGATGACCCTAAGGACGGTGCTGTTGTCTCTCTCTCTTAACTCGTCTCCTCTCTGTCTGTCCACCCCCCAGGGCAGCAGCGATGACCCTAAGGACGGTGCTGTTGTCCCTCTCTCTCTTTAACTCGTCTCCTCCTCTGTCTGTCCACCCCCAGGGCAGCAGCGATGACCCTAAGGACGGTGCTGTTGTCCCTCTCTCTTTAACTTTCGTCTCCTCCTCTGTCTGTCCACCCCCAGGGCAGCAGCGATGACCCTGAGGAACGGTGCTGTTGTCTCTCTCTCTCTCTTTAACTCGTCTCCTCCTCTGTCTGTCCATCCCCCAGGGCAGCAGCGATGACCCTAAGGACGGTGCTGTTGTCTCTCTCTCTCTCTTTAACTCGCTCTCCTCCTCTGTCTGTCCACCCCCCAGGGCAGCAGCGATGACCCTAAGGACGGTGCTGTTGTCCCTCTCTCTCTAACTCGTCTCCTCCTCTGTCTGTCCATCCCCCAGGGCAGCAGCGATGACCCTGAGGACGGTACTGTTGTCTCTCTCTCTCTTTAACTCGTCTCCTCCTCTGTCTGTCCATCCCCCAGGGCAGCAGCGATGACCCTAAGGACGGTGCTGTTGTCTCTCTCTCTCTCTCTTTAACTCGTCTCCTCCTCTGTCTGTCCATCCCCCAGGGCAGCAGCGATGACCCTAAGGACGGTGCTGTTGTCTCTCTCTCTCTTTAACTCGTCTCCTCCTCTGTCTGTCCACCCCCAGGGCAGCAGCGATGACCCTAAGGACGGTGCTGTTGTCTCTCTCTCTCTAACTTCGTCTCCTCCTCTGTCTGTCCACCCCCAGGGCAGCAGCGATGACCCCTAAGGACGGTACTGTTGTCTCTCTCTCTCTTAACTCGTCTCCTCCTCTGTCTGTCCACCCCCAGGGCAGCAGCGATGACCCCTAAGGACGGTGCTGTTGTCCCTCTCTCTCTAACTCATCTCCTCCTCTGTCTGTCCATCCCCCAGGGCAGCAGCGATGACCCTGAGGACGGTACTGTTGTCTCTCTCTCTCTTTAACTCGTCTCCTCCTCTGTCTGTCCATCCCCCAGGGCAGCCGCGATGACCCTGAGGGCCGGTACTGTTGTCTCTCTCTCTCTTTAACTCGTCTCCTCCTCTGTCTGTCCATCCCCAGGGCAGCCGCGTATGACCCTGAGGACGGTACTGTTGTCTCTCTCTCTCTTTTAACTCGTCTCCTCCTCTGTCTGTCCACCCCCCCAGGGCAGCAGCGATGACCCTAAGGGCGGTGCTGTTGTCTCTCTCTCTCTCTAACTCGTCTCCTCCTCTGTCTGTCCACCCCCCAGGGCAGCAGCGATGACCCTAAGGGCCGGTGCTGTTGTCTCTCTCTCTCTTTAACTTCGTCTCCTCCTCTGTCTGTCCACCCCCAGGGCAGCAGCGATGACCCTAAGACGGTGCTGTTGTCTCTCTCTCTCTTCTAACTCGTCTCCTCCTCTGTCTGTCCACCCCCCAGGGCAGCAGCGATGACCCTAAGGACGGTGCTGTTGTCTCTCTCTCTCTAACTCGTCTCCTCCTCTGTCTGTCCACCCCCCCAGGGCAGCAGCGATGACCCTAAGGAAGGTGCTGTTGTCTCTCTCTCTCTTAACTTCGTCTCCTCCTCTGTCTGTCCACCCCCAGGGCAGCAGCGATGACCCTAAGGACGGTGCTGTTGTCTCTCTCTCTCTCTAACTCGTCTCCTCCTCTGTCTGTCCACCCCCAGGGCAGCAGCGATGACCCCCCAAGGACGGTGCTGTTGTCTCTCTCTCTCTTTAACTGCGTCTCCTCCTCTGTCTGTCCACCCCCCAGGGCAGCAGCGATGACCCTAAGGACGGTGCTGTTGTCTCTCTCTCTCTTTAACTCGTCTCCTCCTCTGTCTGTCCACCCCCAGGGCAGCAGCGATGACCCTGAGGACGGTGCTGTTGTCTCTCTCTCTCTTTAACTTTCGTCTCCTCCTCTGTCTGTCCATCCCCCCAGGGCAGCAGCGATGACCCTGAGGACGGTGCTGTTGTCTCTCTCTCTCTTAACTTTCGTCTCCCTCCTCTGTCTGTCCACCCCCAGGGCAGCAGCGATGACCCTAAGGACGGTGCTGTTGTCTCTCTCTCTCTAACTCGTCTCCTCCTCTGTCTGTCCACCCCCCCAGGGCAGCAGCGATGACCCTAAGGACGGTGCTGTTGTCTCTCCAGGCTCTTCTGGCTGCAGCTGAACCAGACGACCCGCAGGATGCAGTAGTGGCCAACCAGGTACCTGTGTGTGTGTGTGTGGGTGTGTGTGTGTGAATCTGTCTTGGTGTGTCAGATCTTTATCAACTATGGAGTGTGACTGATGTGTCTGTCTGTCTGTTAGTGTCAAGTGTTTCCTTTTGATGGCCCCTGTGTAGCTCGGTTGGTAGAGCATGGCGTTTTGTAACGCCAGGGTTGTGGGTTCGATTCCCACGGGGGGGCCAGTGTGAAAATGTATGCACTCACTAAACTGTAAGTGGCTCTGGATAAGAGCGTCTGCTAAATGACGTAAATGTAAAATGTAATGCCATTCTGTATGTGTTTCTCCTTGAAGCCATTCTGTATATGTGTTTCCTTATATGCTCTTGAAGCCATTCTGTATATGTGTTTCTCCTTGATGCCGTTCTGTATATGTGTTTCTCCTTGAAGCCATTCTGTATATGTGTTTCTCCTTGAAGCCGTTCTGTATATGTGTTTCTCCTTGAAGCCATTCTGTATATGTGTTTCTCCTTGAAGCCATTCTGTATATGTGTTTCTCCTTGAAGCCGTTCTGTATATGTGTTTCTCCTTGAAGCCATTCTGTATATGTGTTTCTCCTTGATGCCGTTCTGTATATGTGTTTCTCCTTGAGCCATTCTGTATTGTGTTTTCTCTGTTGTTTCTCTTGATGCCATTCTGTATATGTGTATCTCCTTGAGCCGTTCTGTAAATGTCTTTATTCCCACCCAGTATAAGCAGAACCCAGAGATGTTTACGCAGACAGCCCGGTTATGGGGTCATTACTACGGTGGAGCCCCTGTACCCGGTCCAGAATACACAAGGAAGATAGACAAACTCACTGCCATGGGCTTCGATAAGGTAGGGCAGACACACCATACACAGTCTGTTAACTCTGCTCTCTCTCTCTCCTGACAGAATGATGTGTGGTGTCTAACTCTGCTCTCTCTCTCCTGACAGAATGATGTGTGGTGTCTAACTCTGCTCTCTCTCTCCTGACAGAATGATGTGTGGTGTCTTAACTCTCCTCTCTCCTGACAGAATGATGTGTGGTGTCTTAACTCTCTCTCTCTCCTGACAGAATGATGTGTGGTGTCTTAACTCTCCTCTCTCCTGACAGAATGATGTGTGGTGTCTTAACTCTCCTCTCTCCTGACAGAATGATGTGTGGTGTCTTAACTCTCCTCTCTCCTGACAGAATGATGTGTGGTGTCTTAACTCTCCTCTCTCCTGACAGAATGATGTGTGGTGTCTAACTCTGCTCTCTCTCTCCTGACAGAATGATGTGTGGTGTCTAACTCTGCTCTCTCTCTCCTGACAGAATGATGTGTGGTGTCTTAACTCTCCTCTCTCCTGACAGAATGATGTGTGGTGTCTTAACTCTCCTCTCTCCTGACAGAATGATGTGTGGTGTCTTAACTCTCCTCTCTCCTGACAGAATGATGTGTGGTGTCTAACTCTGCTCTCTCTCTCCTGACAGAATGATGTGTGGTGTCTAACTCTGCTCTCTCTCTCCTGACAGAATGATGTGTGGTGTCTTAACTCTCTCTCTCTCCTGACAGAATGATGTGTGGTGTCTTAACTCTCCTCTCTCCTGACAGAATGATGTGTGGTGTCTTAACTCTCCTCTCTCCTGACAGAATGATGTGTGGTGTCTAACTCCGCTCTCCTCTCTCCTGACAGAATGATGTGTGGTGTCTTAACTCTCCTCTCTCCTGACAGAATGATGTGTGGTGTCTAACTCTGCTCTCTCTCTCCTGACAGAATGATGTGTGGTGTCTAACTCTGCTCTCTCTCTCCTGACAGAATGATGTGTGGTGTCTAACTCTGCTCTCTCTCTCCTGACAGAATGATGTGTGGTGTCTAACTCTCCTCTCTCCTGACAGAATGATGTGTGGTGTCTAACTCCGCTCTCCTCTCTCCTGACAGAATGCTGTAATAGCGGCCTTGTCTTCTAAATCCTGGGACGTGGAGACGGCAACAGAACTACTTCTTAACAACTGAGACCCAGCAAGAAACCCCTCGGACCTCATCTCCCTTCTCCTTGTGGTGCCCTCCGATGCCTTTTACCCACACCCCAAACTGAGCCTTTTTCCTAGGGGAGATGTCGTACAGTTTCACCCCCCGCCTCCCCCCGTCCAGTCCAATACACTACCTAGTATCTTTTCAACTCACCCCTCTTCTCTCCCTCAATATATTCCTGGGCCCAAACAATCCCTTTATTTTGCTGCTTCTCATCTGTTCTTGATGAACTCCTACCTTCCCTCCTTTTAAGAAGCACAACATTGAACCACTGTTACCTGGTGGAGCTTACTGGCTGAGAGAACACACACACCGACAGACAAGGAGTTATCTGTAAATAGATATTAGTCTGTACATTTTACAAATAAAATGGGGAAATACTTTATTCTTACTGGATACTGTAAAAAACTATTTTGGTTGGCCGACCAATGAGTTATCAGCGAGTTGGTCTGAATGTCCAGATTGGCTCGTTGGAAGCGACTTCCTGGTTTCTGCATTTTAATTGGCCCAGCCTGATTGAGGGCGTGGCCGGCGGCAAAGCCTTCTTCCCAATTCTATCCATCTCCCCTCTCACGCTCCGCTTTCCCAGACCAATCCTGTGTACATAGTCTCTTTTCTCGACAAGGAAGATACTCCTCTTCATCAGCAGAGCAAACCACCGACGTCTGGAATCTATATTTTGTAAGAAAAAGGACACAAAAAGACTTCCCCCCTCTTTTCGCTGTTACGCCTCAAGTATTGCACGATGATGACCGTGAAGCAGAAGAAAGTCCCCTACTCTGTCGTGCAGTGCTTACTACCCCCACAGGGTTCTGGTCAAAAGTAGTGCACTATAAAGGGGGTAGGGTGCCATTATTTTAAAAACGCAGCTAGAGTTGTTGCATCTCTGGAGTTATCAGTTTTTGATTTTGTTTTCTGAAGGAAGCAGCCCGTCGGACCTGGGTTCAGATACTATTTGAAATCTTTCAGCGTTTGCTCTGGAGTGCCAGCTGGGTTAAGGTTGAGAGTATTTCATTGGCTCGTGAAGCCAGGCAAGCTCAATCTAACACAGATAAAGGGTTTGAAATGATATTTTAACCCGGGTGTGGCGGCGATACAATCGCATGATTATTTATTGTGAATGTCACGTTACTTTGATTAAAAAAAACAACAACCTGGAAAATCGAAATGTTTTTTTTTTCATTTGTTTAATACGTTTATACCTGTTAAGGCTCAATCTGTGGTTTTGTAAAATTCACCAACTATCAAATACATTTGTCTCGAACCAGCGACCTTTAAAATGACTTACTGGGCCAGAGCTCTTAACCGCTAGGCCACCTGCGGCCCACCATTCCACCGCCTGTAGTCGTCTGCTCTGGGGTGTGAAGGGAGAACTGCCGCTACCTTGCTTCCAACTAAGGTGCATGAATTGATGCGCAAACTGAAGGGAGGAGAATCAGCAACTCTTGACGGACAAGTGGAATTTTGTTGGTCGAAGAAACCGCTGCATAGCGTTACATCTAAAAGCATTTTATTTTCTGCGTAAAAAATGAAATATGCCCATGTGAAAACCATCCTGAAACATCTACAATGAAAACCAAAAACTATGTCTGGAATCATTCCCAATTCGATTCCTGAGCACAAGGTGGTAATTTATCGAGGCAGAATAGAACGCTTTCTCTGACTAACATCTAAAACTTGAAAAAAGGTGTAAAAGAGGAGAAATACCCTTTTTATTTTTTAAATTTAACAGCTCTAAACTGTTCAAACATTTGAATTTCAGGTCTGTCGGTGAGATTCTGAAGCCGTTTTAAAATACTTCCTTTATTCAAAACAAGCAAGAATAAACATTTACCCTAAGGCGTGATAAGTGGAATGTGGATAGAATCAATCTCCATTGGAAGGCCAGGGGTGAGCAAGCGAACACAGATCAGCTGGGAGCTCTAACGGCACTTTTCATATGAAATGTGTAAAAGATGCTGCAACATTAAAAAACTGAAGACCAACCCCCCTCTCCCTTCTACAGTAATTGATGGAGGAACCAACCAGACTTAAATTCAATACAAATTTTTAATTTCAAAGTTCTCAATGTTCCAACTACTAAAAAGATCCGAAGGAAAGCAATAAGTAAGGTTTGTCTATTTGTCTGTTCATCAGTTAACCCCTGCATCTCCTTCCCTCCCTATTCCTTTAACAAGTGTGGTAAAATAACTGTATGTGGTTGTCAGACAGCAAAACCTACAGTATATATGACTCAAGTACAATAATAGCCAAGTTTTTAAAAAACTATATAAAATAAACACACTGATGGTAGAGAAACCGAGAGAGAGGAAGGGCCAGTAGGGAGGAGGAAGAAGACAGCAGACAGGAGACGAGGCGAGATATCCTGGGGGGAATTTAATAAGCAACAACTTGTTTGTCATCAAAAACCAGATTAAAAACGGTTTGGAAATATTTCTTTTTAAAAACAAAAAACGGCTCCACAAAAAGGAAGCAGAGCAACGAACACAAAAGGAGGGGAAAAACAACGTTTCAGATATTACGAGCTGCAAATCAGGACTACAAGGCATTCCTATCCTCCTAGACGAGTCAGTGGTGTGTGTGTGGGAGAAGGGAGGGAGGGAGGGAGGGAGGAGGGAGGGAGGGAGGAGACCAGAAGAGCTTTACAGGGTTAGAGAGGGGAGAGAGTGTTTCTCTACAGTCTTGATCTGGGCTGCAGTGATTTTCGCTTTACCTGAAACAAGAGGAGAGGATCATGTCAGAGACTTGCCCGATACATACAGTACACACACACACACGGTACACACACACACACACGGTACACACACACACACACACACGGTACACACACACACACCGGTACAGACACACACACACGGTACAGACACACACACGGTACACACACACACGGTACACACACACACAGGTACACACACACAGTACACACACACACGGTGCACACACACACACACGGTACACACACACACACGGGTACACACACACACACACGGTACACACACACACGGTACCCTCACAGACCACCTATTCTTCTATATAAACGGCCCCCCAAAAAAATGGACAGTTTAATTTCTTTTAAAATTTAAAAACGAACCTCATGTTTCTACACTATCTGCTCTGCTGAATCATACTATAACGTCTACTCCAACCCTGGTTCCACTGGGAAGCGCTTGCAGGGTTTTGTTGCAACCCAGCACTAAACACACCATCGAGCCCTTGCTTCATTAGTTGAATCAGATGATGTGTTAGCACAGGGCTGGAAGGAAAGCCTGCACCCTGCAGCTCTCCAGCGGTCCCAGTACGTTGTTGACCAGTTCCTCTCGCCACCTGGACCCGAGGTGAGTTCAACAACGGTTCCCTTAGTAACAATTTCAGTTGAATGAACGTTCCAAAATGTAAAACGTTAAGCAGCAAACAGCTATTTTTTTGGGTAAGGATTACTGTGGCATTTCAATATCCAAACTGCAAATGACCTTGCTGTTCCTATTACATGTAATATAAAGCCTACATGGACACATGATTATGAGTAGTGGAAGGGTAGAAACCAAACAAACTTATGAGTCTCTCTCTCTCTCTCTCCAGGTCTGTCTCTCTCTGTCCATCTCTCTCTCTCTCTCCAGGTCTGCGTCTCTCTGTCCATCTCTCTCTCTCTCCAGGTCTGTCTCTCTCTCCAGGTCTGCGTCTCTCTGTCCATCTCTCTCTCTCTCCAGGTCTGTCTCTCTCTCCAGGTCTGCGTCTCTCTGTCCATCTCTCTCTCTCCAGGTCTGCGTCTCTCTGTCCATATCTCTCTCTCCAGGTCTGCGTCTCTCTGTCTAGCTCTCTCTCTCCAGTCCTCTCTGTCTAGCTCTCTCTCTCTCCAGGTCTGCGTCTCTCTGTCTATCTCTCTCTCTCTCCAGGTCTGTCTCTCTCTCCAGGTCTGCGTCTCTCTGTCCATCTCTCTCTCTTTCCAGGTCTGCGTCTCTCTGTCCATCTCTCTCTCTCTCCAGGTCTGTCTCTCTCTCCAGGTCTGCGTCTCTCTGTCCATCTCTCTCTCTCTCCAGGTCTGTCTCTCTCTCCAGGTCTGCGTCTCTCTGTCCATCTCTCTCTCTCCAGGTCTGCGTCTCTCTCTCCAGGTCTGCGTCTCTCTGTCTAGCTCTCTCTCTCCCAGGTCTGCGTCTCTCTGTCTAGCTCTCTCTCTCTCCAGGTCTGCGTCTCTGTCAGCTCTCTCTCTCTCCAGGTCTGCATCTCTCTCTCATCTCTCTCTGTCTCTCTCCAGGTCTGCGTCTCTCTGTCCATCTCTCTCTCTCCAGGTCTCGTCTCTCTGTCCATCTCTCTCTCTCCAGGTCTCGTCTCTCTGTCTAGCTCTCTCTCTCTCCAGGTCTGCGTCTCTCTGTCCACTCTCTCTCTCTCCAGGTCTGCGTCTCTGTCTAGCTCTCTCTCTCCAGGTCTGCGTCTCTCTGTCCAGCTCTCTCTCTCTCCAGGTCTGCGTCTCTCTGTCCATCTCTCTCTCTCTCCAGGTCTGCGTCTCTGTCTAGCTCTCTCTCTCCAGGTCTCGTCTCTCTGTCTAGCTCTCTCTCTCTCAGGTCTGCATCTCTCTGTCCGTCTCTCTCTCTCTCCAGGTCTGCGTCTCTCTCTCTCTCTCTCTCTCAGGTCTGCGTCCCTGTCCATCTCTCTCTCTCTCCAGGTCTCGTCTCTCTCTCTCTCTCTCTCTCTCTCTGGTCTGCTCTCTCTCTCCCAGGTCTGCGTCTCTCTGTCCATCTCTCTCTCTCTCTCCAGGTCTGCGTCTCTCTGTCCATCTCTCTCTCTCTCTCTCTCTCCAGGTCTGCGTCTCTCTGTCCATCTCTCTCTCTCTCCAGGTCTGCGTCTCTGTCCATATCTCTCTCTCCAGGTCTGCGTCTCTCTCCAGGTCTGCGTCTCTCTGTCCATCTCTCTCTCTCTCTCTCCAGGTCTGCGTCTCTCTGTCCATCTCTCTCTCTCTCCAGGTCTGCGTCTCTCTGTCCATATCTCTCTCTCCAGGTCTGCGTCTCTCTCCAGGTCTGCGTCTCTCTGTCCATCTCTCTCTCTCCAGGTCTCGTCTCTCTGTCTATCTCTGTCTAGCTCTCTCTCTCTCTCCAGGTCTTCGCGTCTCTCTCTGTCTAGCTCTCTCCAGGTCTGCGTCTCTCTGTCTATCTCTCTCTCTCTCCAGGTCTGCGTCTCTCTGTCTCTCTCTGTCTAGCTCTCTCTCTCTCCAGGTCTGCGTCTCTCTGTCTATCTCTCTCTCTGCTCAGGGGGAGCCACCTGTAGTGAAAGGTAAGGCACCCGACTGACTGACTGACTCAACAAGAAAACACTGAAAGGTGGGACTACAGATGTGACAAATATATTATCTTACGCTACCCTCCCTTGCTCCTCTCATTCTCTCTCCCCCCCCCCCCTCTCTCTCCCCCCTCCCCCTCTCTCTCCCCCCTCTCCCCCTCACCTCTGCAGGTCTAGTATCTGTGTCACATCCTCAGCTTTAGGCATCTTGATGGAGTTTGGCTCCCGAGGGGGCGGAGTCCTGGGCTGGTGCCGCCCTCTTCCTGCCTTTTGCCTGCCCCTCCTTCCTTCTCATTGGCCAGAGGGAGGTGTGACCTTGGGGGGCGTCCGCGCCAGGTTTGGGGACGGGAGACGCACCTGTGGTGAGGTCAGAGGTCGCTGTGTCCTCCTGAGGAAGGGGGGAGAAGAGAGGATGTGAAGTGAAAAAATGACAGAAGAGAAAAAAACACGCAGAGGTTTTACAGGGTTAAATGAACTAACACGCAGAGGTTTTACAGGGTTAAATGAACTAACACGCAGAGGTTTTACAGGGGTTAAATGAACTAACACGCAGAGGTTTTACAGGGTTAAATGAACTAACACACAGAGGTTTTACAGGGTTAAATGAACTAACACGCAGAGGTTTTACAGGGTTAAATGAACTAACCATTTTACGGGTTAAATTAACTAACACGCAGGTTTTCAGAGGTTAAATTAACTAACACGAGAGGTTTTACAGGGTTAAATTAACTAACACGCAGAGGTTTTACAGGGTTAAATTAACTAACACGCAGAGGTTTTACAGGGTTAAATTAACTAACACGCAGAGGTTTTACAGGGTTAAATGAACTAACACGCTGAGGTTTTACAGGGTTAAATTAACTAACACGCAGAGGTTTTACAGGGTTAAATTAACTAACACGCAGAGGTTTTACAGGGTTAAATTAACTAACACGCAGAGGTTTTACAGGGTTAAATTAACTAACACGCAGAGGTTTTACAGGGTTAAATTAACTAACACGCAGAGGTTTTACAGGGTTAAATGAACTAACACGCAGAGGTTTTACAGGGTTAAATGAACTAACACGCAGAGGTTTTACAGGGTTAAATTAACTAACACGCTGAGGTTTTACAGGGTTAAATTAACTAACACGCAGAGGTTTTACAGGGTTAAATGAACTAACACGCAGAGGTTTTACAGGGTTAAATTAACTAACACGCAGAGGTTTTACAGGGTTAAATGAACTAACACGCAGAGGTTTTACAGGGTTAAATGAACTAACACGCAGAGGTTTTACAGGGTTAAATGAACTAACACGCTGAGGTTTTACAGGGTTAAATGAACTAACACGCAGAGGTTTTACAGGGTTAAATGAACTAACACGCAGAGGTTTTACAGGGTTAAATGAACTAACACGCAGAGGTTTTACAGGGTTAAATGAACTAACACGCAGAGGTTTTACAGGGTTAAATGAACTAACACGCAGAGGTTTTACAGGGTTAAATGAACTAACACGCAGAGGTTTTACAGGGTTAAATGAACTAACACGCAGAGGTTTTACAGGGTTAAATGAACTAACACGCAGAGGTTTTACAGGGTTAAATTAACTAACACGCAGAGGTTTTACAGGGTTAAATTAACTAACACGCAGAGAGTTTTACAGGGTTAAATTAACTAACACGCAGAGGTTTTACAGGGGTTAAATTAACTAACACGCAGAGGTTTTACAGGGTTAAATTAACTAACACGCAGAGGTTTTACAGGGTTAAATGAACTAACACGCGGGGTTTTACAGGGTTAAATTAACTAACACGCAGAGGTTTTACAGGGTTAAATTAACTAACACGCAGAGGTTTTACAGGGTTAAATTAACTAACACGCAGAGGTTTTACAGGGTTAAATGAACTAACACGCAGAGGGTTTTACAGGGTTAAATGAACTAACACGCAGAGGTTTTACAGGGTTAAATGAACTAACACGCAGAGGTTTTACAGGGTTAAATGAACTAACGCAGAGGTTTTACAGGGTTAAATGAACTAACACGCAGAGGTTTTACAGGGTTAAATGAACTAACACGCAGAGGTTTTACAGGGTTAAATGAACTAACACGCAGAGGTTTTACAGGGTTAAATGAACTAACACGCGAGAGGTTTTACAGGGTTAAATTAACTAACACGCAGAGGTTTTACAGGGTTAAATTAACTAACACGCAGAGGTTTTACAGGGTTAAATTAACTAACACGCTGAGGTTTTACAGGGTTAAATTAACTAACACGCAGAGGTTTTACAGGGTTAAATTAACTAACACGCAGAGGTTTTACAGGGTTAAATTAACTAACACGCAGAGGTTTTACAGGGTTAAATTAACTAACACGCAGAGGTTTTACAGGGTTAAATTAACTAACACGCAGAGGTTTTACAGGGTTAAATTAACTCACGCAGGGTTTTACAGGGTTAAATGAACTAACACGCAGAGGTTTTACAGGGTTAAATTAACTAACACGCAGAGGTTTTACAGGGTTAAATTAACTAACACGCAGAGGGTTTTACAGGGTTAAATGAACTAACACGCAGAGGTTTTACAGGGTTAAAATGAACTAACACGCAGAGGTTTTACAGGGTTAAATGAACTAACACGCAGAGGTTTTACAGGGTTAAATTAACTAACACGCAGAGGTTTTACAGGGTTAAATTAACTAACACGCTGAGGTTTTACAGGGTTAAATTAACTAACACGCAGAGGTTTTACAGGGTTAAATTAACTAACACGCAGAGGTTTTACAGGGTTAAATTAACTAATACGCAGAGGTTTTACAGGGTTAAATTAACTAACACGCAGAGGTTTTACAGGGTTAAATTAACTTACCGCAGTTTTCGGTTAAATTAACTAACACGCAGAGGTTTTCGGGTTAATTACCTACCGCAGTTTTACAGGTTAATTAACTAACACCTTTTACAGGGTTAAATTAACTAACCCAGGTTTACGGGTTAAATTAACTAACACGCAGGGTTTTACAGGGTTAAATTAACTAACTCGCAGGGTTTTTACAGGGTTAAATTAACTACTGCATGAGGTTTTACAGGGTTAATGAGCCCGGGTTTTACAGGGTTAAATGACTAACACGAGAGGTTTTACGTTAAATTAACTAACCGCTGAGTTTTACAGGGTTAAATTAACTAACACCAAGGTTTCTACAGGGGTTAAATGAACTAACACGCAGAGGTTTCGGGTTAATTAACTAACAATTTTGTTAATAACTAACACCAGGTTTTACGTTAAATGAACTAACACGCAGAGGTTTTACGGGTTAAATACTAACACGCTGGGTTTTACAGGGTTAAATTAACTACCTGCAGAGGTTTTACAGGGTTAAATAACTAACCCAGGGTTTTACGGGTTAAATACTACCGCAGGGTTTTAAGGGTTAATAACTACCGCAGAGGTTTTACGGGTTAAATACTAACTCAGAGTTTTACAGGTTAAATGACTACTGTTTTACAGGGTTAAATAACTAACAGAGGTTTGCAGGGTTAAATTAACTACGAGAGGTTTTACGGTTAAATTAACTAACACGCAGAGGTTTTAGGTTAAATTAACTGTTTTGGTTAATTAATTGTTTCGTTATCTTCGTTTTGTTATTATCGCTGTTTTACAGGGTTAAATGACTAACCGCAGAGGTTTTACAGGGTTAAATGAACTAACCGAGGTTTTACAGGGTTAAATGAACTAACACGCAGAGGTTTTACAGGGTTAAATGAACTAACACGCAGAGGTTTTACAGGGTTAAATGAACTAACACGCAGAGGTTTTACAGGGTTAAATTAACTAACACGCAGAGGTTTTACAGGGTTAAATGAACTAACACGCAGAGGTTTTACAGGGTTAAATTAACTAACACGCAGAGGTTTTACAGGGTTAAATGAACTAACCCGCAGGGTTTTACAGGGTTAAATTACTCGCTGGGTTTTACAGGGTTATTACTCGTTTTAGTTAATTAACTCCACTCAGTTTTAGGTAATTACTCATTACTCTGCAAGGTTTTCTTAATTAACTACCAGGGGTTTCCCAGTTAAATAACAACGGGTTTTGGGTTAATTACTACATTTTTTAAATTAACTAACACGCAGAGGTTTTACGGGTTAAATGAACTAACACGCAGAGGTTTTACAGGGTTAAATTAACTAACACGCAGAGGTTTTACAGGAGTTAAATTAACTAACCAGTTTTACAGGGTTAAATTAACTCCTGGGTTTTACAGGTTAAATTAACTAAATTAACTAACAGCGGAGGTTTTACGGGTTAAATGAACTAACCGTTTTAGGTTAAATGACTAACCAGGTTTTACAGTTAAATACTAACAGCGTTTTACAGGTTAAATTAACTAACACGCTGGGTTTTACAGGGTTAAATTAACTAACACGCAGAGGTTTTACGGGTTAAATTAACTAACACGCAGAGGTTTTACCGGTTAAATTAACTAACACGCAGAGGTTTTACAGGGTTAAATTAACTCTAAAATGATGGTTTTACAGGGGTAAATTAACTAACATGCAGAGGTTTTACAGGGGTTAAATTAACTAACACGCTGAGGTTTTAGTCCCGTGTAGCTCAGTTGGTAGAGCATGGCGTTGGCAACGCCAGGGGTTGTGGGTTCGATTGCCACAGGGGGCCAGTATTAAAATGTATGCACTCACTAAAATGACTAAAATGTAAATGTTTTACAGGGTTAAATTAACTAACATGCTGAGGTTTTACAGGGTTAAATTAACTAACATGCTGAGGTTTTACAGGGTTAAATTAATGAGGTTTTACAGGGTTAAATTAATGAGGTTTTACAGGGTTAAATTAACTAACATGCTGAGGTTTTACAGGGTTAAATTAACTAACATGCTGAGGTTTTACAGGGTTAAATTAATGAGGTTTTACAGGGTTAAATTAATGAGGTTTTCCAGGGTTAAATTAACTCTAAAAGGATGAGCAACCCAACACAATAACATTGGGCTCAAATGTGTCCAAAACCAAAAAAGGTAGGCTTTTACTGGGCTGGCTCTTTCTCAATTCATCTCTCCTCCTTTCCTTGCATCCTCTCTCCGCCTCCTTCTCAAAACTCATTGGTGGAAAAGGTCTGAGGGGGTCAGTTTAGGAGATAAGGTGAGGAGGTCTGAGGGGTCAGTTTAGGAGATAAGGTGAGGAGGTCTGAGGGGTCAGTTTAGGAGATGAGGTGAGGAGGTCTGAGGGGTCAGTTTAGGAGATGAGGTGAGGAGGTCTGAGGGGTCAGTTTAGGAGATGAGGTGAGGAGGTCTGAGGGGTCAGTTTAGGAGATAAGGTGAGGAGGTCTGAGGGGTCAGTTTAGGAGATAAGGTGAGGAGGTCTGAGGGGTCAGTTTAGGAGATGAGGTGAGGAGGTCTGAGGGGTCAGTTTAGGAGATGAGGTGAGGAGGTCTGAGGGGGTCAGTTTAGGAGATAAGGTGAGGAGGTCTGAGGGGTCAGTTTAGGAGATAAGGTGAGGAGGTCTGAGGGGTCAGTTTAGGAGATAATGTGAGGAGGTCTGAGGGGGTCAGTTTAGGAGATAAGGTGAGGAGGTCTGAGGGGTCAGTTTAGGAGATAAGGTGAGGAGGTCTGAGGGGTCAGTTTAGGAGATAATGTGAGGAGGTCTGAGGGGTCAGTTTAGGAGATGAGGTGAGGAGGTCTGAGGGGTCAGTTTAGGAGATAAGGTGAGGAGGTCTGAGGGGTCAGTTTAGGAGATAATGTGATGACGTCTGAGGGGTCAGTTTAGGAGATGAGGAGGGATCACAGACAGGTGAATTGAGAGACTCTTCTTTCACCCCTCTTCTCCCTCCTCTCTCTCTCTTTCTCACCTTCTTCCCGTCGTCCGTCTTGGTGATAACAGGGTTCTCTTCATTCTCTCTCGCTCCGCTCTCTGACGACTCCATCACAACATCCCTACAGGAAGGGGTCAACATCAACAGGAAGTGTGTGTGTGTGTCTCTATATTAAGGTGTGTGTTTAGATGTAAAGATTTTATTATTTTAGTGTCAAACTTCTTCTAGGACACCTAGCCCACAGGATGCCTAGCCCACAGGATGCCTAGCCCACAGGACGCCTAGCCCACAGGACGCCTAGCCCACAGGACGCCTAGCCCACAGGACGCCCAGCCCACAGGACGCCCAGCCCACAGGACGCCCAGCCCACAGGACGCCTAGACCACAGGATGCCTAGCCCACAGGATGCCCAGCCCAAAGGATGCCCAGCCCACAGGATGCCCAGCCCACAGGATGCCTAGCCCACAGGATGCCTAGCCCACAGGATGCCTAGCCCAAAGGATGCCTAGCCCAAAGGATGCCTAGCCCACAGGATGCCCAGCCCACAGGATGCCCAGCCCACTATCATCTATAGTACAGTATAATAAACAGACATAGCCTCTCCTCTTCATCTCACCTAAATCAGACAGTACATAGCCTCTCCTCTTCATCCCTATCCTAAATCAGACAGTACATAGCCGCTCCTCTTCATCTCTCCTAAATCAGACAGTACATAGCCTCTCCTCTTCATCCCTCTCCTAAATCAGACAGTACATAGCCTCTCCTCTTCATCCCTCTCCTAAATCAGACAGTACACAGCCTCTCCTCTTCATCCCTCTCCTAAATCAGACAGTACATAGCCTCTCCTCTTCATCTCTCCTAAATCAGACAGTACATAGCCTCTCCTCTTCATCCCTCTCCAAATCAGCCAAGCTCCCTCTTCATCTCTCCTAAATCAGACAGTACATAGCCTCTCTCTTCATCCCTCTCCTAAATCAGACAGTACATAGCCTCTCCATCTCTCCTAAATCAGACAGTACATAGCCTCTCCTCTTCATCTCTCCTAAATCAGACAGTACATAGCCTCTCCTCTTCATCCCTCTCCTAAATCAGACAGTACACAGCCTCTCCTCTTCATCTCTCCTAAATCAGACAGTACATAGCCTCTCCTCTTCATCCCTCTCCTAAATCAGACAGTACATAGCCTCTCCTCTTCATCTCTCCTAAATCAGACAGTACATAGCCTCTCCTCTTCATCCCTCTCCTAAATCAGACAGTACATAGCCTCTCCATCTCTCCTAAATCAGACAGTACATAGCCTCTCCTCTTCATCTCTCCTAAATCAGACAGTACATAGCCTCTCCTCTTCATCTATGGCATTAAACATACCTACTTCCATTGCAGTATCCCAGTGTGTGTGTGTGTGTGTACCTGGTCTTTGTAGCAGGAGAGCTGGGTTGTGAGTTGGTACTAGTGTTGCTGGTGGTGTCTGAGCCGGCAGTCTTGATGTAGACCCTCCTGCCTGGCACCGTCAGAGCCTTATTCACTGTAGACAGGACAGGAGACGGCTTTGGCTAGGGAGAGAGGAGGGGCAGAGAGAGAGAGGGGGGTGAGAGAGAGGGCAGAGAGAGAGAGGGCAGAGAGCGAGAGAGGGGTGAGAGAGAGGGGGCAGAGAGCGAGAGAGAGCGAGGGGCAGAGAGAGAGAGAGGGGGTGAGAGAGAGGGGCAGAGAGAGAGAGGGGGCAGAGAGAGAGAGAGGGGGTGAGAGAGAGGGGTGAGAGAGAGGGGGGCAGAGAGCGAGAGAGGGCAGAGAGCGAGAGAGGGGTGAGAGAGAGGGGGGGAGAGAGAGGGGGGCAGAGAGAGAGAGAGGGCAGAGAGCGAGAGAGGGGGTGAGAGAGAGGGGGCAGAGAGCGAGAGAGAGCGAGGGGGCAGAGAGAGAGAGGGGGGGTGAGAGAGGGGCAGAGAGAGAGAGGGTGAGAGAGGGGGCAGAGAGAGAGAGAGGGGGTGAGAGAGGGGCAGAGAGAGAGAGGGCAGAGAGAGAGAGGGGTGAGAGAGAGGGGGGCAGAGAGCGAGAGAGAGCGAGGGCAGTGAGAGCGAGGGGGCAGTGAGAGAGAGGGCAGAGAGAGAGAGAGGGGTGAGAGAGAGGGGCAGAGAGAGCGAGGGGGCAGAGAGAGCGAGAGAGTGAAGGATGTGAGAATACATTAGAGAATTGACCAATACCACAACATCAGAAATGCAGCCGTTTATTAAAAGGTAGGTCAATATAATATTGATATTAGAAGGTACATAAAACAGGTAAAGGTGTTTTTCGTACCTTTCCTGTGAGCAGCACCGTCCTGACCTCTGAGGACAAATACTCCTTATCGTTGATGAAGTCCTGGAGGGAGAGAGAGAAGTTATTTATGCTAACTTTTGCATGACGCCTTCTTGTCGTGTGTGTATGATGTGTGTTTGTACCTTGTCAGGCGGGGTGTAGAATTTGGTGGGCAGGACGGGGTCTTTGGGGGAGTCCAGGTGACAGGCGGTCGACTTGTTAACGATCACAAACAACGCCACGTCACACACGATATACAGCTTCTGTAACCATGACAACGCACCACAAGTCAGCAAAGAGTTCAACGCCAGTTTTTCCCAGAATCGATTCGTTGACTGTTGGTAGGGTCAATAAATTGATTAATTGAAGAAATAAACTCAGCAAAAAAAAGAAACGTCCCTTTTTCAGGACCCTGTCTTTCAAAGATAATTTGTAAAAATCCAAATAACTTCACAGATCTTCATTGTAAAGGGTTTAAACACTGTTTCCCATGCTTGTCCCATGCTTGTTCAATGAACCATTTATTGCCTTACCTCCATAACTTGCTACATTTGCACACACTGTATATATATTTTCTGTTGTATTTTCTGACTTTATGTTTTTTTTCTTTACCCCATATGTAACTCTGTGTTGTTTTTATTGCACTACTTTGCTTTATCTTGGCCAGGTCGCAGTTGTAAATGAGAACCTGTTCTCAACTGGCTTACCTGGTTAAATAAAGGTGAAATAAAAAATAAATAAAAATAAAAATAAAAAAACCATAAACAATTAATGAACATGCACCTGTGGACCGGTCGTTAAGACACTAACAGTTTACAGACGGTAGGCAATTAAGGTCACAGTTATGAAAACATAGGACTCTGAAAAACACCAAAAAGAAAGATGCCCAGGGTCCCTGCTCATCTGCGTGAATGTGCCTTAGGCATGCAGCAAGGAGGCATGAGGACTGCAGATGTGGCCAGGGCAATAAATTGCAATGTCCGTACTGTGAGACACCTAAGACAGCGCTACAGGGAGACAGGACGGACAGCTGATCGTCCTCGCAGTGGCTGACCACAGGCTCAGTACAGCCGAACATCACACCTGCGGGACAGGTACAGGATGGAAACAGCTGCCCGAGTTACACCAGGAACGCACAATCCCTCCATCAGTGCTCAGACTGTCCGCAATAGGCTGAGAGAGGCTGGACGGAGGGCTTGTAGGCCTGTTGTAAGGCAGGTCCTCACCAGACATCACCCGCAACAATGTCGCCTATGGGCACAAACCCACATCGCTGGACCAGACAGGACTGGCAAAAAGTGTTCTTCACCGGCCAGTCGCGGTTTTGTCTCACCAGGGGTGATGGTCGATTCGCGTTTATCGTTGAAGGAATGAGCGTTACCGAGGCCTGTACTCTGGGAGCGGGATCGATTTGGAGGTGGAGGGTCCATCATGGTCTGGGGCGGTGTGTCACAGCATCATCGGACTGAGCTTGTTGTCATTGCAGGCAATCTCAACGCTGTGCGTTACAGGGAAGACATCCTCCTCCCTCATGTGGTACCCTTCCTGCAGTCTCATCCTGACATGACCCTCCAGCATGACAATGCCACCAGCCATACTGCTCGTTCTGTGCGTGATTTCCTGCAAGACAGGAATGTCAGTGTTCTGCCATGGCCAGCGAAGAGACCGGATCTCAATCCCATTGAGCACGTCTGGGACCTGTTGTAGCGGAGGGTGAGGGCTAGGGCCATTCCCCCCAGAAATGTCCGGGAACTTGCAGCTGCCTTGGTGGAAGAGTGGGGTAACATCTCACAGCAAGAACTGGCAAATCTGCTGCAGTCCATGAGGAGGAGATGCACTGCAGTACTTAATGCAGCTGGTGGCCACTCCAGATACTGACTGTTAATTTTGACCCCCCCTTTGTTCAGGGACACATTATTCAATTTCTGTTAGTCACATGTCTGTGGAACTTGTTCAGTTTATGTCTCAGTTGTTGAATCTTGTTATGTTCATACAAATATTTACACATGTTAAGTTTGCTGAAAATAAACGCAGTTGACAGTGAGAGGACGTTTCTTTTTTTGCTGAGTTTACAATACAATTTTCCCTCATCCCATGTTCAACAATCAAGCGAAACTTGCTGGTTTCATGCATGGTTAGCATACTGGCTGAATGGACCTGTAGTAATGATGATTAACCCCTTGTGTCATGCATGGTTAGCATACTGGCTGAATGGACCTGTAGTAATGATGATTAACCCCTTGTGTCATGCATGATAGCATACTGGCTGAATGGACCTGTAGTAATGATGATTAACCCCTTGTGTCATGCATGGTTAGCATACTGGCTACATGGACCTGTAGTAATGATGATTAACCCCTTGTGTCATGCATGGTTAGCATACTGGCTGAATGGACCTGTAGTAATGATGATTAACCCCTTGTGTCATGCATGGTTAGCATACTGGCTGAATGGACCTGTAGTAATGATGATTAACCCCTTGTGTCATGCATGGTTAGCATACTGGCTGAATGGACCTGTAGTAATGATGATTAACCCCTTGTGTCATGCATGGTTAGCATACTGGCTACATGGACCTGTAGTAATGATGATTAACCCCTTGCCTTGTCATGCATGGTTAGCATACTGGCTGAATGGACCTGTAGTAATGATGATTAACTCTGTGTCATGCATGGTTAGCATACTGGCTACATGGACCTGTGTAATGATGATTAACCCCTTGTGTCATGCATGGTTAGCATACTGGCTGAATGGACCTGTAGTAATGATATTAACCCCTTGTGTCATGCATGGTTAGCATACTGGCTGAATAGACCTGTAGTAATATGATTAACCCCTTGTGTCATGCATGGTTAGCATACTGGCTGAATGGACCTGTAGTAATGATGATTAACCCTGTGTCATGCATGGTTAGCATACTGGCTACATGGACCTGTAGTAATGGGGTCGGCAGGTAGCTTAGTGGGTAAGAGCGTTGTGCCAGTAACCGAAAGGTCGCTGGTTCTAATCCCCGAGCCGACTAGGTGAAAAATCTGTCGATGTGCCCTTAAGCAAGGCACTTAACCCTAATTGCTCCTGTAAGTCGCTCTGGATAAGAGCGTCTGCTAAATGACTAAAATGTAAATGTAAAAATGTAATGATGATTAACCCCTTGTGTCATGCATGGTTAGCATACTGGCTGAATGGACCTGTAGTAATGATGATTAACCCCTTGTGTCATGCATGGTTAGCATACTGGCTACATGGACCTGTAGTAATGATGATTAACCCCTTGTGTCATACATGGTTAGCATACTGGCTGAATGGACCTGTAGTAATGATGATTAACCCCTTGTGTCATGCATGGTTAGCATACTAAGCTACATGGACCTGTAGTAATGATGATTAACCCCTTGTGTCATGCATGGTTAGCATACTGGCTACATGGACCTGTAGCTAATGATAATTAACCCCCTTGTGTCATGCATGGTTAGCATACTGGCTACATGGACCTGTAGTAATGATGATTAACCCCTTGTGTCATGCATGGTTCGCATACTGGCTGAATGGACCTGTAGTAATGATGATTAACCCCTTGTGTCATGCATGGTTAGCATACTGGCTGAATGGACCTGTAGTAATATGATTAACCCCGTGTTAAATATATAACTTCATGTGACAATGCTAATTTATTTAACCTGTTTGAATCTCAATGACAGTACTGGCTCTGTTGCGTATAGGCTAGATTATCAGACTACTTACCCAGTCTTGTTCCTCGTTGATTGATTCTTTATTTTGGATTGATACAGGGACGCTGTCGAATTGACTAATCGATTAGTCGACTATTCAAACTTCCTACTGTGTGTGTACCTCTGTTGGCCTTAGGGTCGTCAGGACACTGTGTGTGTGTGTGTACCTCGTTGGCCTTAGGGCGTCAGGACACTGTGTGTGTGTGTGTACCTCGTTGGCCTTAGGAATCGTCAGGACACTGTGTGTGTGTGTACCTCGTTGGCCTTAGGGTCATCAGGACACTGTGTGTGTGTGTTGTTACCTCGTTGGCCTTAGAGTCGTCAGGACACTGTGTGTGTGTGTACCTCGTTGGCCTTAGGGTCGTCGGGACACTGTGTGTGTGTGTACCTCGTTGGCCTTAGGGTCGTCAGGACACTGTGCGTCCTTGGTCTGTTTGATGTTCTCCACCATTTTCCTCAGGAAGGCATGGCTGTTATTCTCATTCTGTACCATCAACACCTCCGGCATGAACCACAGACACCTACACACACACACACACACACACACACGGTCAGAATACACACACAAACGGTCAGAATACACACACACAAACACACACTCAGAAATGTTTGAGAGAGATGAAGAGGAGAGGCTGCTGTACTGTCTGATTTAGGAGAGATGAAGAGGAGAGGCTATGTACTGTCTGATTTTGGAGAGATGAAGAGGAGAGGCTATGTACTGTCTGATTTAGGAGAGGGATGAAGAGGAGAGGCTATGTACTGTCTGATTTAGGAGAGATGAAGAGGAGAGGCTGTGTACTGTCTGATTTAGGAGAGTGAAGAAGAGAGGCTATGTACTGTCTGATTTAGGAGAGATGAAGAGGAGAGGCTGTGTACTGTCTGATATAGGAGAGATGAAGAGGAGAGGCTATGTACTGTCTGATTTAGGATAGGGTGAAGAGGAGAGAGCTATGTACTGTCTGATTTAGGAGAGATGAAGAGGAGAGGCTATGTACTGTCTGATATAGGAGAGATGAAGAGGGAGGCTATGTACTATCTGATTTAGGATAGGGATGAAGAGGAGAGGCTATGTACTGTCTGATTTGGGATAGGGATGAAGAGGAGAGGCTATGTACTGTCTGATTTAGGAGACGCAAGAGAGAGAGGCTATGTACTGTCTGATTTAGGAGAGGGGTGAAGGAGAGGCTATGTACTGTCTGATTTAGGAGAGATGAAGAGGATAGGCTATGTACTGTCTGATTTAGGAGAGATGAAGAGGAGAGGCTATGTACTGTCTGATTTAGGAGAGATGAAGAGGAGAGGCTATGCTACTGTCTGATTTAGGAGAGAGATGGAGGGCTATGTACTGTCTGATTTAGGAGAGATGGAGAGGCTATGTACTGTCTGAGATTTAGGAGAGATGAAGAGGAGAGGCTGTGTACTGTGATTTAGGAGAGGGATGAAGAGGAGAGGCTATGTACTGTCTGATTTAGGAGAGGGATAGAGGAGAGGCTATGTACTGTCTGATTTAGGAGAGGATGAAGAGGAGAGGCTATGTACTGTCTGATTTAGGAGATGGAGAGGCTATGTACTGTCTGATTTAGGAGATGAAGAGGAGAGGCTGTGTACTGTCTGATTTAGGAGGGATGAAGAGGAGAGGCTATGTACTGTCTGATTTAGGAGAGATGGAGAGGCTATGTACTGTCTGATTTAGGATAGGGATGAAGAGGAGAGGCTATGTACTGTCTGATTTAGGGGGATGAAGAGGAGAGGCTATGTACTGTCTGATTTAGGAGAGATGAAGAGGAGAGGCTATGTACTGTCTGATTTAGGAGAGATGAAGAGGAGAGACTATGTACTGTCTGATTTAGGAGAGATGAAGAGGAGAGGCTATGTACTGTCTGATTTAGGAGAGATGAAGAGGGAGGCTATGTACTGTCTGATTTAGGAGAGGGATGAAGAGGAGAGGCTATGTACTGTCTGATTTAGGAGAGGGATGAAGAGGGAGAGACTATGTACTGTCTGATTTAGGAGAGAGATGGAAGAGGATAGGCTATGTACTGTCTGATTTAGGAGAGATGAAGAGGAGAGGCTATGTACTGTCTGATTTAGGAGAGATGAAGAGGAGAGGCTATGTACTGTCTGATTTAGGAGAGATGAAGAGGAGAGACTATGTACTGTCTGATTTAGGAGAGATGAAGAGGAGAGGTTATGCACTGTCCGATTTAGGAGAGATGAAGAGGAGATGCTGTGTACTGTCTGATTTAGGAGAGATGAAGAGAGAGGCTATGTACTGTCTGATTTAGGAGAGATGAAGAGGGAGAGGCTGTGTACTGTCTGATTTAGGAGAGATGAAGAGGAGAGGCTATGTGTGTGTGTGAGTGTGTGTGTGTGTGTGTGTGTGTGTAAGCTCACTCCTTGAGGTCTCGGAGCTGTTCAAAGTCCTGTGGCTTAGTGAAGTCGGGTCATGAGCCAGCAGGTGGATCTATAAGGAACCACATACTCTGGTAGGAGAGACAGCATCTTATCTATGAGGGAGAAGAGGGAGGAGGAGGAGGAGAAGGAGGAAGGAGGGGGAGAAGGAGGGAGGGGGAGGAGGGGGAGAAGGAGGAAGAGGGGAGAAGGAGGGGAGGGGGAGGAGGGGGAGAAGGAGGAGGAGGGGAGGAGAGAGTATTTAAAAAACATTGATAAAGGATGTTCTTTATGTATTAACCATGTGGTTGAGTTGTGGTTATGGTTATGTTACGGACCTTAACTGTTACGGTCATGACTACGGTCCACTAAGCGGTTGTGTTACGGTCCTGACTACGGCCCACTAAGCGGTTGTGTTACGGTCCTTAACTGTTACGGTCCACTAAGCGGTTGTGTTACGGTCCTGACTACGGTCCACTAAGCGGTTGTGTTACGGTCTTGACTACGGTCCACTAAGCGGTTGTGTTACGGTCCTGACTACGGTCCACTAAGCGGTTGTGTTACGGTCCTGACTCACGGTCCACTAAGCGGTTGTATTACGTCCTGACTACGGTCCACTAAGCGGTTGTGTTACGGTCCTGACTACGGTCCACTAAGCGGTTGTGTTACGGTCCTGACTACGGGTCCACTAAGCGGTTGTGTTCACGTCCTGACTACGGCCCACTAAGCGGTTGTGTTACGGTCCACTAAGCGGTTGTGTTCGGTCTGACTTACGGTCCACTAAGCGGTTGTGTTACGGTCCTGACTACGGCCCACTAAGCGGTTGTGTTACGGTCCTGACTACGGCCCACTAAGCGGTTGTGTTACGACCATATAACATTCTGGTCCACTAACCGTGGGCCAGGGGTTGTTCTTGATGTTATAAACAACGTGTGGTCATGCTACGGTCTGGTCCACTAACCGTGGGCCAGGGGGTTGTTCTACGGCCTGGTCCACTAACCGTGGGCCAGGGGGGTCGTGCTACGGCCTGGTCCACTAACCGTGGGCCAGGGGGGTCGTGCTACGGCCTGGTCCACTCACCGTGGGCCAGGGGGGTTGTGCTACGGCCTGGTCCACTCACCGTGGGCCAGGGGTTGTTCTTGATGTACTCTCGTCTGATGCTGATGTTCTTGAGCAGACACTGCCTGGCGTGGGCCCTCCTCTCCTTGACGGGGTCTTTAGCACACAGAGAGAACACCGCCAGGTACTCCAGTGGAAGGACCAACTTCACCAGGGCCAGGTGTAACTTCTGGGCAAATATCTGACGGACCTGATAACACTCATCCTGCAGGAGGAGGGACGAGAGGGACAGTTCAACAAAACAAAGGACACAAGAACACAGAAGCATCTCCTCAAAATCCCACACCGACCTCCTCCCACACACGGTCTTACGTTGATGACCAGTCCACAGAGCTGGAACTGTTCTGGTGTGATGATGTCATGGTAAACTAGTTCCTGGGCCAGCTTCATGATGGCGCCTCCTGCTGCAGACGCAGAGCGAGACATGTCTGACTTGCTGGAGGAGGAGGAAGAGGAGGAGGAGGACGATGTGAGTAATGAGCATCAAGGAGTATTTTGCTAACCCAGTTAGCCTGACCTCTAACCCTTCTGTTCTGTTCTGTGAGGTCTCCCCTCGGAGACCAGCATGGCTGACAGGTCGTCGACCTCTGACCTCATCGTACCTGATCTTCTTCTGTTCTGTGAGGTCTCCCTCGGAGACCAAGCATGGCTGACAAGGTCGTCTGACCTCTGACCTCTACGTACCTGATCTTCTTCTGTTCTGTGAGGTCTCCCTCGGAGACGGCCAGCATGGCTGACAGGTCGTCTGACCTCCCTGACCTCTACGTACCTGATCTTCTTCTGTTCTGTGAGGTCTCCTCTGAGACCAGCATGGCTGACAGGTCGTCTGACCTCTGACCTCTACGTACCTGATCTTCTTCTGTTCTGTGAGGTCTCCCTCGGAGACCAGCATGGCTGACAGGTCGTCTGACCTCTGACCTCTACGTACCTGATCTTCTTCTGTTCTGTGAGGTCTCGCTCGGAGACCAGCATGGCTGACAGGTCGTCTGACCTCTGACCTCTACGTACCTGATCTTCTTCTGTTCTGTGAGGTCTCCCTCGGAGACCAGCATGGCTGACAGGTCGTCTGACCTCTGACCTCTACGTCACCTGATCTTCTTCTGTTCTGTGAGGTCTCCCTCGGAAGACCAGCATGGCTGACAGGTCGTCCTCGACCTCTGACCTCTACGTACCTGATCTTCTTCTGTTCTGGAGTCTCCCTCGGAGACCAGCATGGCTGACAGGTCGTCTGACCTCTGACCTCTACGTACCTGATCTTCTTCTGTTCTGTGAGGTCTCCCTTGGAGACCAGCATGGCTGACAGGTCGTCTGACCTCTGACCTCTACGTACCTGATCTTCTTCTGTTCTGTGAGGTCTCCCTCGGAGAACCAGCATGGCTGACAGCGAAGTCGGAGGGTGGAGTTGGCTGATTTAGACTGGTTGTTCTTCATGCCCAGGAGCCAACGCACCAACAGCTTAATGGCCTGCACCTGGAGAGGGAGAGACAGAGATTACACATCTTACTAGCAACTTAGCATTCTACTCCTGGAGAGGGAGAGGAGGGAGAGAGAGGAGGAGGAAGAGGAGGAGAGGGAGAGGAAGAGGAGGAGAGAGAGACAGACAGACAGACAGAGAGAGAGAGAGGAGAGAGAGAGTACACATCTTACTAGCAACAGCATTCTACTCCTGGAGAGGGAGAGGAGGAGAGAGAGAGGAAGAAGAAGAGGAGAGAGAGGGAGAGGAGGGAGAGAGAGAGGAAGAGGAGGAAGAAGAGGAGGAGAGAGAGGAGAGAGACAGAGATTACACTCTTACTAGCAACAGCATTCTACTCCTGGAGAGGGAGAGGAGGGAGAGAGAGAGGAAGAGGGAGGAGAGAGAGAGAGAGAGAGAGGAAGAGGAGGAGGAGAGAGAGAGAGGAAGAGGAGGAGAGAGAGAGGAAGAGAGAGAGAGAAAGAGAGAGAGGAGAGAGTGAGACAGAGAGAGAGAGAGAGAGGAAGAGGAGGAGAGAGCAGAGGAAGAGGAGAGGAGAGAGGAAGAGGAGAGGAGAGAGAGAGAGGAGGAGAGACAGAGGAGAGATATGTATATAGTGCTGTTACCTTAGCCAACACCTCAGGAGAGACTTCCTCATCAGATGTCCACAGCTTCCCATTCTTGTTCCCTACAGACTGGAGACACACTCTTTACAGTACTGTGTATGTTCAGGGTCTCAAGCACTACCATAGGTGTGGAGATACATGTATTTATTTAATGTGTGTCAGTGCATGTGTTCATGATCAGTGTGTGTGTTTTTTTGTGTCAGTAGTGTGTGTCTTCGCTCTCAAACCCACCCTGTCGTTCATGAGCAGGTCCTTGAAACGATGAGATTGGCCATGATGGCCTTCATGGGAGAGCAAACTGATCTGGAGCCAGCAGGAGATATGACCCAGGCTGACCAGCGGGGGTTATCAACTGTTCTGGGACGTCAGCATTGAGACTACGAGAGAGGCTGGGGGAGAGAGGCGGTTATCAACTGTTCTGGGACGTCAGCATTGAGACTACGAGAGAGGCTGGGGGAGAGGCGGTTATCAACTGTTCTGGGGCGTCAACATTGGACTACGAGAGAGAGGCTGGGGAGAGAGCGGTTACTCAACTGTTCTGGGGCGTCCAGCATTGAGACTACGAGAGAGGCTGGGGGAGAGAGGCGGTTATCAACTGTTCTGGGACGTCAGCATTGAGACTCACGAGAGAGAGGCTGGGGGAGAGAGCGGTTATCAACTGTTCTGGGACGTCAGCATTGAGACTACGAGGAGAGGCTGGGGAGAGGCGGTTATCAACTGTTCTGGGACGTCAGCATTGAGACTACGAGAGAGAGGCTGGGGGAGAGGCGGTTATCAACTGTTCTGGGACGTCAGCATTGAGACTACGAGAGAGAGGCTGGAGGGGGGAGAGGAGGCGGTTATCAACTGTTCTGGGGCGTCAGCATTGAGACTACGAGAGAGAGGCTGGAGGGGGAGAGAGGCGGTTATCAACTGTTCTGGGACGTCAGCATTGAGACTACGAGAGAGAGGCTGGAGGGGGAGAGAGGCGGTTATCAACTGTTCTGGGACGTCAGCATTGAGACTACGAGAGAGGCTGGGGGAGAGGCGGTTATCAACTGTTCTGGGACGTCAGCATTGAGAGCTACGAGAGAGAGGCTGGGGGGGAGAGGCGGTTATCAACTGTTCTGGGACGTCAGCATTGAGACTACGAGAGAGAGGCTGGGGGAGAGAGGCGGTTATCAACTGTTCTGGGGCGTCAGCATTGAGACTACGAGAGAGAGGCTGGGGGAGAGAGGCGGTTATCAACTGTTCTGGGGCGTCAGCATTGAGACTACGAGAGAGAGGCTGGAGGGGGGAGAGAGGCGGTTATCAACTGTTCTGGGGCGTCAGCATTGAGGGATTACGAGAGAGGGCTGGAGGGGAGAGGCGGTTATCAACTGTTCTGGGACGTCAGCATTGAGACTACGAGAGAGAGGCTGGGGGGGAGAGCGGTTATCAACTGTTCTGGGGCGTCAGCATTGAGACTACGAGAGAGAGGCTGGGGGGAGAGAGGCGGTTATCAACTGTTCTGGGGCGTCAGCATTGAGACTACGAGAGAGAGGCTGGGGGAGAGAGCGGTTATCAACTGTTCTGGGGCGTCAGCATTGAGACTTCGAGAGAGAGGCTGGGGGGGAGGCGGTTATCAACTGTTCTGGGACGTCAGTATTCAGACTAATAATAATAATAATAATAATAATAATAATAATAAGCCATTTATCCAAAGCTACTACTACTGGACAGAGGCTGGGGGAGAGGAGAGAGGGAAACCGAGGGGCAGAGAGAGAGAGAGAGAGGGGCAGAGAGAGGGGGAAACCGAGGGACAGAGAGAGAGAGAGAGGGGCAGAGAGAGAGAGAGAGGAGGGCAGAGAGAGAGAGAGAGAGAGAGGGAGCAGAGAGAGAGAGAGAGAGGAAGAGGGCAGAGAGAGAGAGAGAGAGGGAGAAGGGGCAGAGAGAGAGAGAGGGAGAGGCAGAAACCGAGGGGCAGAGAGAGAGAGAGAGGGCAGAGAGAGAGAGAGAGGGGCAGAGAGAGGGGAACCGAGGGCAGAGAGAGAGAGAGGCAGAGAGAGAGAGAGAGGCAGAGAGAGAGGGAGAGGGGCAGAGAGAGAGAGAGGGCAGAGAGAAAAGAGAGGCAGAGAGGGGGCAGAGAGAGAGAGAGAGAGAGGGCCGAGGCGAGAGAGAGGGGCAGAGAGAGAGAGAGAGGGCAGAGAGAGAGAGAGGGGGGCAGAGAGAGAGAGAGAGAGAGAGGCAGAGAGAGAGAGAGGAAGAGGAGAGAGAGAGAGAGAGAGAGGCAGAGAGAGAGAGAGAGAGAGCAGAGAGAGAGAGAGAGGGCAGAGAGAGGAGAGAGAGAGGGCAGAGAGAGAGAGAGACGAGAGGGCAGAGAGAGAGAGAGAGAGAGAGGGCAGAGAGAGAGAGAGAGAGGGAGGGGCAGAGAGAGAGAGGGCAGAGAGAGAGAGAGAGAGAGGGAGAGAGAGAGAGAGAGAGAGAGAGAGAGCAGAGAGAGAGAGAGAGAGAGAGGGCAGAGAGAGAGGAAGAGTGGCAGAGAGAGAGAGAGAGAGAGAGAGAGTGGCAGAGAGAGAGAGAGAGAGAGAGGGCAGAGAGAGAGAGGGGCAGAGAGAGAGAGAGAGAGGGGCAGAGAGAGAGAGAGAGAGAGAGGAGAGAGAGGGGGCAGAGAGAGAGAGAGAGAGGCAGAGAGAGAGAGAGGAGAGACGGGGAGGCATTCCTACAAATACTGAAATAAGTCTATTAACCTGGCCTTAACCTGGTCCCAGAGTTGTCAAAACATCTAACCTCAAATCATTCTACAAATGTCTCATGGAAACATTTTTTATCACATTTTGTTGCATAAAGCGGGATTGAAAAATATGTAATTGTAATTTGTCATCATTGATCTAAGTATTCACCCCATTTGTTATAGCAAGCCTAAATTATTTCAGAAGTCAAATTTTGTCCTCTGTCCCCCATACATACAACATCTGGAAGGTCCCTCAGTCAAGTATTGAATTTCAAGCACAGATTCAACTACAAAGACCAGGGAGCTTTTCAACAGTCTCCTAAAGAAGGGCAGTGATTGGTAGATTGGTAACAGTAACAAATCAGACATTTAATATCTCTTTAAGCATGGTCAAGTTAATAATGATCCTGTGGGTGATGTATTAAACCACCCAGACACATCAAAGGATGCAGTCGTCCTTCTGAACTGAGCTGCAGGGCAGGAAGGAAACTGTTAGTGATGTCACCATGAGTTCATTGGTGATTTTAAAACAGCTACAGAGTTCTATGGCTGTGACGAGAGAAAACTGAGGATGGATCAACAACATTGTAGTGACTCCACAATAATGACTTAAATGAATACAAATATTCCAAAACATGCATATTGCAACAAAACACTAAAGTATTAATACAAAAGACTAAAATGTAAGGGAATATAGTATTTTTGGCCTAAATGCGATGTCTCATGTTTGGGGCAAATCCAACACATCACTGAGTAACTGCCTCCTTCTTTTCAAGCACGGTGGTGGCTGCATCATGTTATGGGTGTGCTTGTCATCGGCAAATACTGAGGAGTTTTTCAGGATAAAAAAAGAAATGGGATGGAGCTAGAACAGACTAAATCCTCGAGGAAAACCTGCTTTCCACCAGACACTGGGAGAGGAATTCACCTTTCAGCAGGATAATAACCTACAACACAAGGACAAATCTACACTGGAGTTGCTTACCAAGAAGACAGTGAATGTTCCTGAGTGGCCGAGTTACGGTTTTGACTTAAATCTGCTTGAAAATCAATGGCAAGACTTGAAAACTGCAGTCTAGCCACGATCCCCAACATCTTGACAGAGCTTGAAGAATTATGAAAATAATGAATGGGCTAATATTGTCAACAATCCAGGTGTGGAAAGCTCTTAGAGACTTAGACAAGACTCACAGCTGTAATGGCACCAAAAGGTGTTTCTAACCGTCGACTCAGGGAGCTGAATACTTATCTAATCAAGGCATATTAGTTTTATTTTTTCTTCCACTTTGACTTGAGTATTTAGGAAAACAAAATGTGAAGAAATCCAAGACTTTCTATAGGCAAGGAAGTTTCACCTAACCTCTCTCTCTCTCTCTCTCTCTCTCTCTCTCTCTCTCTCTCTCTGTGTGTGTGTGTGTGTGTAGAGGTGTGTGAGGTGCGTTACCTCAAGATCTGCGCCAGCTGGACCTCCCTTGTTACAGAAGATAGCATGGATACAGTGAACAGCCTGTTTTAGCCTGGTGGGGGTTCCACGCTTAGCCTTCTGATGGAGGACTGGAATCAGGGTACTGGAGGAAGGAGAGGAGAGGAGGTTAGCACAGACGTACTGGAGGAAAGGAGAGGAGAGGAGGTTAGCACAGACGTACTGGAGGAAGGAGGTTACACAGACGTATGGAGGAAGGAGGAGAGGAGGTTAGCACAGACGTACTGGAGGAAGGGGAGGGAGGAGGTTAGCACAGACGTACTGGAGGAAGGAGGAGGAGAGGAGGTTAGCTGAGACGTACTGGAGGAAGGGAGGTAGCACAGACGTACTGGAGGAAGGGAGGTTAGCACAGACGTACTGGAGGAAGGGGGAGGAGAGAGGTTAGCACAGACGTACTGGAGGAAGGAGGTTAGCACAGACGTACTGGAGGAAGGGGAGGAGAGGTTAGCACAGACGTACTGGAGGAAGGGGAGGAGAGGAGGTTAGCACAGACGTACTGGAGGAAGGGGGGGTTAGCACAGATGTACTGGAGGAAGGAGAGGAGAGGAGGTTAGCACAGACGTACTGGAGGAAGGAGAGGGAGTTGCACAGACGTACTGGAGGAAGGAGGAGGAGAGGAGGTTAGCACAGACGTACTGGAGGAAGGGGAGGTTGCACAGACGTACTGGAGGGACGGAGGAGGTTAGCACAGACGTACTGGAGGAAGGGGAGGTTAGCACAGATGTACTGGAGGGAGAGAGGAGGTTAGCACAGATGTACTGGAGGAAGGGGAGGATTGCACAGACGTACTGGAGGAAGGGGAGGAGAGGAGGTTAGCACAGAGCGTACTGGAGGAAGGGGAGGTTAGCACAGATGTACTGGAGGAAGGAGAGGAGAGGAGGTTAGCACAGACGTACTGGAGGAGGGAGAGAGAGGTTAGCACAGACGTACTGGAGGAAGGAGGAGAGGAGGTTAGCACAGACGTACTGGAGGAAGGAGGGGTTAGCACAGACGTACTGGAGGACGGAGGAGGTTAGCACAGACGTGACTGGAGGAAGGGGAGGTTAGCACAGATGTACTGGAGGGAGGAGAGGAGGTTAGCACGTGTACTGGAGGGAGGAGAGGAGGTTAGCACAGACGTACTGGAGGAAGGGAGGAGGAGGTTAGCACAGACGTACTGGAGGAAGGGGAGGTTAGCACAGATGTACTGGAGGGAGGAGAGGAGGTTAGCACAGACGTACTGGAGGAAGGAGGAGAGGAGGTTAGCACAGATGTACTGGAGGAAGGGAGGTTAGCACAGACGTACTGGAGGAAGGGGAGGTTAGCACAGACGTACTGGAGGAAAGGAGAGGAGAGGTTAGCACAGAGCATACTGGAGGAAGGAGGAGAGGAGGTTAGCACAGACGTACTGGAGGAAGGGAGGTTAGCACAGACGTACTGGAGGAAGGAGAGCTAGCACAGACGTACTGGAGGAAGGAGAGGTTAGCACAACGTACTGGAGGAAGGAGAGTTGCTACAGGCGTACTGGAGGAAGGAGAGGAGGTTAGCACAGACGTACTGGAGGGAGGAGGAGGAGGTTAGCACAGACGTACTGGAGGAAGGAGAGATGGTTAGCACAGACGTACTGGAGGAAGGGGGTTAGCACAGACGTACTGGAGGAAGGAGAGGAGGTAGCACAGACGTACTGGAGGGAGGAGAGGAGGTTAGCACAGACGTACTGGAGGAAGGAGAGGAGTTAGCACAGATGTACTGGAGAAGGGGAGGTTAGCACAGACGTACTGGAGGAAGGGGAGGTTAGCACAGACGTACTGGAGGAAGGGAGAGGAGCAGGTTAGCACAGAGCGTACTGGAGGAAGGGGAGAGGGGTTTAGCTCTGGAGGAAGGGGAGGTTAGCACAGACGTACTGGAGGAAGGGAGGAGAGGAGATTAGCACAGACGTACTGGGAGGAAGGAGAGGAGAGAGGTTAGCACAGACGTACTGGAGGAAGGGGAGAGGAGGTTAGCACAGACGTACTGGAGGAAGGAGGAGAGGAGGTTAGCACAAGCATTACTGGAGGAAGGGGAGGTTAGCACAGATGTACTGGAGGAAGGAGAGGAGAGGAGGGTTAGCACAGACGTACTGGAGGAAGGAGAGGAGAGGTTAGCACAGACGTACTGGAGGAAGGGAGGAGAGGAGGTTAGCACGAGAGTACTGGAGGAAGGGGGAGGTTAGCACAGACGTACTGGAGGACGGAGGAGGTTAGCACAGACGATGCTGGAGGAAGGAAGGTTAGCACAGATGTACTGGAGGAAGGAGAGGAGAGGAGCTAACAGACGTACTGGAGGAGGAGGGGAGGAGAGTACTGAGGAGAGGTTAGCACAGACGTACTGGAGGAAGGAAGAGAGTTAGCACAGACGTACTGGAGGAAGGAGAGAGGTTAGCACAGACGTACTGGAGGAAGGAGAAGGTTAGCACAGACGTACTGGAGGAAGGAGAGGAGGTTAGCACAGACGTACTGAGTGCAGAGTACTGGAGGAGGAGAGGAGAGTTAGCACAGACGTACTGGAGGAAGGAGAGGAGGTCTAGCACAGACGTACTGGAGGAAGGAGAGGAGGTTAGCACAGACGTACTGGAGGAAGGAGAGGGGTTGCTAAGCGTACTGGAGGAAGGAGAGGAGAGGAGGTTAGCACAGACGTACTCGGAGAAGGGAGGAGGTTAGCACAGACGTACTGAGGAAGGGTTAGCACAGACGTACTGGAGGAAGGAGAGGTTAGCACAAGACGTACTGGAGGAAGGAGAGGAGAGCACAGTTGCACTGATGTACTGGAGGCACGATTCTTTCCCGAGGAGGTTAGCACAGATGTACTGGAGGAAAGGAGGATGCTGCAGTACTGCGAGTAAGGAAGGTTAGCACAGCTACTCCCTCCCCCTCCCCTCCCTCCCTCCCTCTCTCCCTCCCCTCCCCCACCCTCCCTCCCACCACCCTCCCTCCCTCCCTCCCTCCCTCACGATCGTATCTGCTGTAGTTCCGTCTCTATTTTTCTGTCCCGTGTTCCTGAAGATCTGTATGGCAGCTTCAGCCACCTTGTCATCCTCCATCTTCAGACACTGGAGCAGAGACTCATGGTCTCGGCAGAGTGGAACGCTGTGGGGTGGGTGAACGACAGAACCTGGAGGAGGACGAGGACAGGAACCAGTTATTCATCTGTCCATTCATTCATCCTTTCATCCACCAGTCCCCTCCCTCCATCCATCCATCCATCCATCCATACCTTCAGTAGTTCCAGTCCAGAGCGGATGGCAGTATCTGGTGTGACACCTTCATCATCATCATCAGCTGTTCCCTCAATAGACTTATTCAGCAGCTTGACCAGAGCACTGGGCAGAGAGAGATATAACATTACATATCATATATAACATATCATAACATTATATAACATCTTATTCAGCAGTTTGACCCAGAGAGCACCGAGCAGAGAGAGTATAACATTACATATTCATATATAACATATCATAACATTATATAACATCTTATTCAGCAGTTTGACCAGAGCACCGAGCAGAGAGATATGTTCATTACATATCATATATAACATATCATAACATTATATAACATCTTTATTCAGCAGTTTAACCGGAACACTGAGCAGAGAAGATATAACATTACATATCATATATAACATATCATAACATTATATAACATCTTATTCAGCAGTTTGACCAGAGCACTGAGCAGAGAGATATAACATTACATATCATATATAACATATCATAACATTATATAACATCTTATTCAGCTTTGACCAGAGCACTGAGCAGAGAGAGACACAGAACAAAAAGACTGAACGACTGAGTCGCGTCTCTAAACAACGAACCATAAAACGACCGACCAGCCGGCTTGGGTAGAAACCTAGATTTGTGTCGGGACTATATCTCGTGGAAGGATGAAATAGTATGAATAAATTCATCAAAATAACAGTTTTAATGAAAATATGTCAATGATTATTTGAATATGTTGGTAACCCGTTGTATAATGCCCTCAAGCCGGTGTTTGGAGGATATATTGACACGGTTTGCGCGCACAGACACATATCCTCCAAAACATGGCTACTCCCGGCATCATCACCAAAGCACCCACGTATCAGAGGGTAGATAAACTGTGGTAATCATGTATTACAATGTTATGGCCCCCTACTATGGTTAGTTGGGCCAACAGGATTGATGGTATGAAATGAAATGTATTATCCAGGAACAATCTTCCTCAAACCAAGGTTCATGATTTGTTAACTTCACAACACTAAATAATAAATCAGAAAATCAGACCGATCCAACTGATAACAGCATGCTACACACACACACTGGCTGTTTATTTACCTGATGGGCCTCGGAGTCGATGTGAGCGGGAGCGATCCGTTCTAACAGGAACTTAACCATCTCAGGAAGGGGTTGGTGGGCTGCTTAGGAACGTCAATTTACTGAGTAATCTCCCTCCCTGAAATACTGATCAATATCTACTGGTAATCTCCCTCTGAAATACAGGATCAATATCTACTGGTAATCTCCCTCTGATACAGGATCAATATCTCTGGCAATCTCCCTCAAACAGATCAATATCTACTGGTAATCTCCTCTGAAATACAGGATCAATATCTACTGCTCCCTCTGAAATACAGGATCAATATCTACGATTCTACTGAATCTCTCTCTGAAATACAGGATCAATATCTACTGGTAATCTCCCTCTGGAAATACAGGATCAATATCTACTGGTAATCTCCCTCGAAATACAGGATCATATCTACTGGTAATCTCCCTTGAAATACATGATCAATATCTACTGGTAATCTCCCTCTGAAATACAGGATCCAATATCTACTGTAATCTCCCTCTGAAATACAGGATCAATATCTACTGGTAATCTCAGTCTGAAATACATGATCAATATCTACTGTAATCTCCCCTCTGAAATACAGGATCAATATCTACTGGTAATCTCCCTCTGAAATACAGGATCAATATCTACTGGTAATCTCAGTCTGAAACACAGGATCAATATCTACCGGTAATCTCCCTCTGAAATACATTATCAATATCTACTGGTAATCTCCCCTCTGAAATACATGATCAATATCTACTAGTTAATCTCCCTCTGAAATACATGATCAATATCTACTGTAATCTCAGTCTGAAACACAGGATCAATATCTACTGGTAATCTCCCTCTGAAATACATGATCAATATCTACTGTAATCTCCCTCTGAAATACATTAATACATGATCAATATCTACTGGTAATCTCCCTCTGGAAATACATGATCAATATCTACTGGCCAATCTCCCTCTGAAATCCATGATCAATATATACTGGTAATCTCCCTCTGAAATACAGGATCAATATCTACTGGTAATCTCCCTCGGAAATACAGGATCAATATCTACTGGTAATCTCCCTCTGAAATACATTAATACATGATCAATATCTACTGGTAACTCTCCCTCTGAAATACATGATCAATATCTACTGGTAATCTCCCTTTCAAATACAGGATCAATATCTACTGGTAATCTCCCTCTGAAATACAAGATCAATATCTACTGGAAATCTCCCTCAAATAAATTATTAATATCTACTGCTAATCTCCCTCTCTGAAATACAGGATCAATATGTACTGGTAATCTCAATCTGAAACACATTAATACATTATCAATATCTACTGGTAATCTCCCTCTGAAATACAGGATCAATATCTACTGGTAATCTCCCTCTGAAATACATGATCAATATCTACTGGTAATCTCAGTCTGAAACACAGGATCAATCTCTACTGGTAATCTCCCTCTGAAATCACATGATCAATATCTACTGGTAATCTCCCTCTGAAATACATTAATACATGATCAATATCTACTGGTAATCTCCCTCTCTGAAATACATGATCAATATCTACTGGTAATCTCCCTCTGAAATACATGATCAATATATACTGGTAATCTCCCTCTGAAATACAGGATCAATATCTACTGGTAATCTCCCTCTGAAATTCAGGATCAATATCTACTGGTAATCTCCCTCTGAAATACAGGATCAATATCTACTGGTAATCTCCCTCGAAATACAGGATCAATATCTACAGGTAATCTCCTCTGAAATACATTAATACTGATCAATATCTACTGGTAATCTCCCTCTAGAAATACATGATCAATATCTACTGGGTAATCTCCCTCTCTGAAATACAGGATCAATATCTACTGGTAATCTCCCTTTGAAATACATGATCAATATCTACTGAAATCTCCCTCAAATAAATTATTAATATCTACTGGTAATCTCCCTCTCGAAATACATGATCAATGTGTACTGGTAATCTCAAGGTCTGAAACACATTAATACATTATCAATATCTACTGGTAATCTCCCTCTGAGATACAGGATCAATATCTGCTGGTAATCTCCCTCTGAAATACAGGATCAATATCTACCTGGTAATCTCCTCTGAAATACAGGATCAATATCTACTGGTAATCTCCCTCTGAAATACAGGATCAATATCTACTGGTAATCTCCCTCTGAAATACAGGATCAATATCTACTGGTAATCTCCCTCTGAAATACATGATCAATATCTACTGGAAATTTCCCTCAAATAAATTATTAATATCTACTGGGTAATCTCCCTCTGAAATACATGATCAATATGTACTGGTAATCTCAGTCTGAAACACATTAATACATTATCAATATCTACTGGTAATCTCCCCTATGAAATACAGGATCAATATCTACTGGTAATCTCCCTCTGAAATACAGGATCAATATCTACTGGTAATCTCCCTCTGAAATACAGGATCAATATCTACTGTACTCTCTCTGAAATACAGGATCAATATCTACTGGTAATCTCCTCTGAAATACAGGATCAATATCTACTGGTAATCTCCCTCTGAAATACAGGATCAATATCTACTGGTAATCTCCCTCTGAAATACATGATCAATATCTACTGGTAATCTCCCTCTGAAATACATGATCAATATCTACTGGTAATCTCCCTCTGAAATACATGATCAATATCTACTGGTAATCTCCCTCTCGAAATACATGATCAATATCTACTGGTAATCTCCTCTGAAATACATGATCAATATCTACTGGTAATCTCCCTCTGAAATACATGATCAATATCTACTGGTAATCTCCCTCTGAAATACATGATCAATATCTATTGGTAATCTCCATCTGAATCCATGATCAATATCTACTGTAATCTCCCTCTGAAATACATTCAATATCTACTGGTAATCTCCCTCTGAAATACATGATCAATATCTACTGGGTAATCTCTCTGAAATATGATCACCTCCTACTGTCGAAATACAGATCAATATCTACTGGTAATCTCCCTCTGAAATACATGATCAATATCTACTGTTAATCTCCCTCTTGAAATACATGATCAATATCTACTGGTAATCTCCCACTCTGAAATACATGATCAATATCTACTGGTAATCTCCCTCTGAAATACATGATCAATATCTACTGGTAATCTCCTCTGAAATACATGATCAATATCTACTGGTAATCTCCCTCTCGAAATACATTAGTCAGTATCTACTGGTAATCTCCCCATCTGAAATCACACATGATCAATATCTACTGGTAATCTCCCTCTGAAACTACATGATCAATATCTACTGGTAATCTCCCCTCTGAAATACATGATCAATATCTACTGTGTAATCTCCCTCTCAAATACATGATCAATATCTACTGGTAATCTCCCACTCTGAAATACAGGATCAATATCTACTGGTAATCTCCCTCTGAAATACATGATCAATATCTACTGGTAATCTCCCTCGACAATACAGGATCAATATCTACTGGTAATCTCCCTCTGAAATACATGACATATCTACTGACTTCTGAAATACATACTGGTAATCTCAGTCTGAAATACATGATCAATATCTACTGGGTAATCTCCCTCTGAAATAGCACCAATATCTACTGGTAATCTCCCTCTGAAATGCATGATCAATATCTACTGGTAATCTCAGTCTGAAATGCATGATCAATATCTACTGGTAATCTCCCTCTGAAATACATGATCAATATCTACTGGTAATCTCAGTCTGAAATACATTAATACGATCAATATCTACTGGTAATCTCCTCTGAAATACATGATCAATATCTACTGGTAATCTCCCTCTGAAATATAATCACATGTACTGGTAATCCAGTCTGAAACACATTAATACTTATCAATATCTACTGGTAATCTCCCATCTGAAATACATGAGATCAATATCTACTGGTAATCTCCCTCTGGAAATACATGATCAATATCTACTGGTAATCTCCCTCTGAAATACATGATCAATATCTACTGGTAATCTCCCTCTGAAATACATGATCAATATCTACTGTAATCTCCTCTGGAAATACATGATCAATATCTGCCACTGGTAATCTCCCTCTGAAATACATGATCAATATCTACTGGTAATCTCCCTCTGAAATACATGATCAATATCTACTGGTAATCTCCCTCTGAAATACATGATCAATATCTACTGTAATCTCCCTCTGAAATACATGATCTATCTACTGTAATCTCCCTCTGAGCCACATGATCAATATCTACTGGTAATCTCAGTCTGAAATACATGATCAATATCTACTGGTAATCTCCCTCTGAAATACATGATCAATATCTACTGGTAATCTCCCTCTGAAATACAGGATCAATATCTACTGATAATCTCCCTCCTGAAATACATGATCAATATCTACTGGTAATCTCCCTCTGAAATACGGGATCAATATCTACTGGTAATCTCCCTCTGAAATACATTATCAATATCTACTGGTAATCTCCCTCTGAAATACATGATCAATATCTACTGGTAATCTCCCTCTGAAATACATGACCAATATCTACTGGTAATCTCCCCTCTGAAAATACTGATCAATATCTACTGGTAATCTCAGTCTGAAATACATGATCAATATCTACTGGTAATCTCCCTCTGAAATACATGATCAATATCTACTGGTAATCTCAGTCTGAAATACATGATCAATATCTACTGGTAATCTCCCTCTGAAATACATGATCAATATCTACTGGTAATCTCCCTCTGAAATACATGATCAATATGTACTGGTAATCTCAGTCTGATACTTAATACATTATCAATATCTACTGGTAAATCTCCATCTGAAATACATGATCATATCTACTGGTAATCTCCCTCTGAAATACATGATCAATATCTACTGGTAATCTCCCTCTGAAATACATGATCAATATCTACTGGTAATCTCCCTCTGAAATACATGATCAATATCTACTGGTAATCTCCCTCACTGAAATACATGATCAATATCTACTGTAATCTCCCTCTGAAATACATGATCAATATCTACTGGTAATCTCCCTCTGAAATACATGATCAATATCTACTGGTAATCTCCTCTGAAATACATGATCAATATGTGCCTATTGCAATTTCCTCACAAACTACATGATCAATATCTACTGGTAATCTCCCTCTGAAATACATGATCAATATCTCTGTAATCTCCCCTCAGTCTGAAATACATGATCAATATCTACTGGTAATCTCCCTCTGAAATACTGATCAATATCTACTGGTAATCTCCCTCTGAAATACAGGACTCAATATCTACTGGTAATCTCCCTCTGAAATACATGATCCAAATCACTGGTAATCTCCCTCTGAAATGCAGATCAATATCTACTGGGTAATCTCCCTCTGAAATACCATTATCAATATCTACTGGTAATCTCCCTCTGAAATACATGATCAATATCTACTGGTAATCTCCCTCTGAAATACATGATCAATATCTACCATGGTAATCTCCGTCTGAAATACATGATCAATATCTACTGATCTAGCTAAAACAGTACCACTGACCCTCTGAAATACATGATCAATATCTACTGGTAATCTCAGTCTGAAAATACATGATCAATATCTGCACTGGTAATCTCCTCTGAAATAAGCACTGATCAATATCTACTGGGTAATCTCCCCTCTGAAATACAGGATCAATATCTACTGGTAATCTCAGTCTGAAACACATTAATACATTATCAATATCTACTGGTAATCTCCCTCTGAAATACATGATCAATATCTACTGGTAATCTCCCTCTGAGATACAGGATCAATATCTACTGGTAATCTCCCTCTGAAGTGCATGATCAATATCTACAAATCTCCCTCAAATAAATTATTAATATCCTTTATGACTTCTGGGTTAATCTCACTCTAAACACATTAAACATATTAATCAATATGTACTGGTAATCTCTGAAATAAAGTGAGTCTGAGCATTAACATTTATCAAATATAGACTACTGCTTAATGCAACTCCCTCTGAAATACAGGATCAATATCTATTGGTAATCTCCCTCTGAAATACAGGATCAATATCTACTGGTAATCTCCCTCTGAAATACAGTGATCAATATCTCTGGAAATCACCCTCAAATAAATTTTATTAATATATCTACTGGTAATCTCCTCTGAAAATACACTGATCAATATTACTTGCACGAAAAGGCAAGTAATCTCCCTCTGAAATACATAATTTAATTATTAATATCTACTGGTAATCTCCCTCTGAAATACAGATATCAATATCTACTGGTAATCTCCCTCTGGAAATACAGGATCAATATCTACTGGTAATCTCCCTCTGAAATACAGGATCAATATCTACTGGTAATCTCAGTATCCTCTGAGTACAGGATCAATGTCTACTGGTAATCCTCCCTCTGAAACATACAGGATCAATATCTACTGGTAATCTCCCTCTGAAATACAGGATCAATATAAATTCCCTGAAATACAGATCAATATCTACTGGTAATCTCCCTCTGAAAACAGATCATTCTCTGGTTCCCTCTGAAATACATGATCAATATCTACTGGTAATCTCCCTCTGAAATACAGGATCAATATCTACTGGTAGTCTCCCTCTGAAATACATTACAGGATCAATATCTACTGGTAATCTCCCTCTGAAATACTGATCAATATCTACTGGTAATCTCCCTCTGAAATACATGACCAATAACTACTGGTAATCTCCCTCTAGAAATACATGATCAATATCTACTGGTAATCTCAGTCTGAAATACATGATCAATATCTACTGGTAATCTCCCTCTGAAATACAGGATCAATATCTACTGGTAATCTCCCTCTGAAATACATGATCAATATCTACGCAAATCTCCCTCAAATAAATTATTAATATCTACTGGTAATCTCCCTCTGAAATACATGATCAATATGTTACTGGGTAATCTCAGTCTGAAACACATTAATACATTATCAATATCTACTGGTAATCTCCCTCTGAAATACATGATCAATATCTACTGGTAATCTCAAGTCTGAAATACATGATCAATATCTACTGGTAATCTCCCTCTGAAATACATGATCAATATCTACTGGTAATCTCCCTCTGAAATACAGGATCAATATCTACTGGTAATCTCCCTCTCAAAATACATGATCAATATCTACTGGTAATCTCCCTCTGAAATACAGGATCAATATCTACTGGTAATCTCCCTCTGAAATACATTATCAATATCTACTGGTAATCTCCCTCTGAAAGCACATGATCAATATCTACTGGTAATCTCCCTCTGAAATACATGACCAATATCTACTGGTAATCTCCCTCTGAAATACATGATCAATATCTACTGGGTAATCTCAGTCTGGAAATACATGATCAATATCTACTGGTAATCTCCCTCTGAAATACATGATCAATATCTGTATCTCTCTGAAATCTACTGGTAATCTCCGTCTGAAATACATGATCAATATCTACTAGTAATCTCCCTCTGAAATACATGATCAATATCTACTGGTAATCTCCTGAAATACACAGATTACTGGTAATCTCTCTGAACGCATTACTATCTCAATACATTATCAATATCTACTGGTAATCTCCCTCTGGAAATACATGATCAATATCTACTGGTAATCTCCCTCTGAAATGATTATCTACTTTCTCCTCTGAAATACATGATCAATATCTACTGGTAATCTCCCTCTGAAATACATGATCAATATCTACTTAATTTCCTCTTAATATAGCATGATCCAATATCTACTGTAATCTCCCGGTCTGAAATACATGATCAATATCTACTGGTAATCTCCCTCTGAAATACATGATCAATATCTACTGGTAATCTCCTCTGGAAATACATGATCAATATCTACTGGTAATCTCCCTCTGAAATACATGATCAATATCTACTGGTAATCTCCCTCTGAAATACATGATCAATATCTACTGGTAATCTCCCTCTGAAATACATGATCAATATCTACTGGGTAATCTCCCTCTGAAATACAGGATCAATATCTACTGGTAATCTCCCTCTCTGAAATACAGGATCAATATCTACTGGCAATCTCCCTCTGAAATACATGATCAATATCTACTGGTAATCTCCCTCTGAAATACATGATCAATATCTACTGGTAATCTCCTCTGAAATACATGATCAATATCTACTGGTAATCTCCCTCTGAAATACATGATCAATATCTACTGGTAATCTCCCTCTGAAATACATGATCAATATCTACTGGTATCTCCCTCTGAAATACATGATCAAATAATCTACTAGTAATCTCCTCTGAAAAGTACCCCCATGCATCAATATCTACTGGTAATCTCCCTCTAAGTAAATGCATTAGTCAATATCCACTGGTAATCTCATTCTGAAATACATGATCAATATCTACTGGTAATCTCCTCTGAAATACATGTCCAATATCTACTGGTAATCTCCCTCTGAAGATACCATGATCAATATGTACTGGTAATCTCGGCGAGTCTGAAACCACAATTAAGCCTACATTCGGATCAATATCTACTTTGTAATCTCCATCTGAAATACATGATCAATATCTACTGGGTAATCTCCCTCTAAATACAGGATCAATATCTACTGGTAAATCTCCCTCTGAAATACATGATCAATATCTACTGCAATTCTCTGAAGGTACGATCACACCTACTGCAATTTCTCTGAAATACATGACCAATATTCACGTAATTCCTCTGAAATACATGATCAATATCTACGCTGGTATTTTCAGCCTGAATATATGATCAAATATCTACTGGTAATTCCCTCTGAAATACATGATCAATATCTACTTCGGTAATCTCCCCTTCCTGAAATACATGATCAATATCTACTCTGGTAATCTCCCTCTGAAATACATGATCAATATCTACTGGCATCTCCCGTCTGAAATACATATATCTCAATATCTACTGGTAATCTCCCTCTGAAATAGCATGATCAATATCTACTGGTAATCTCCTCTGAAATACATGATCAATATGTACTGGTAATCTCCCTCTGACCCATAAGATCAATATCTACTGGTAATTTCTCCCTCTGGAAATACATGATCAATATCTACTGGTAATCTCTAGATCTGAAATACATGATCAATATCTACTGGTACATCTCCCTCTGAAATACATGATCAATATCTACTGGTAATCTCCCTCTGAAATACAGGATCAATATCTACTGGTAATCTCCTCTGAAATACATGATCAATATCTACTGGTAATCTCCCTCTGAAATACAGGATCAATATCTACTGGTACCCTCCGATCTCCTCTGAAATACATATCAATATCTACTGGTAATCTCCCTCTGAAATACATGATCAATATCTACTGGTAATCTCCCTCTGAAATCATGACCAATATCTACTGTGGTCTCCGCTCTGAAATACATGATCAATATCTACTGGTAATCTCGTCTGGAAATACATGATCAATATCTACTGGGTAATCTCCCTCTGAAATACATGATCAATATCTACTGGTAATCTCGTCTGAAATACATGATCAATATCTGCTATTAATCTCCCTCTCCGATCCTACTGGTAATCTCCTCTGAAATACAGGATCAATATCTACTGGTAATCTCAGTCTGAAACACATTAATACATTATCAATATCTACTGGTAATCTCCTGAAATACATGATCAATATCTACTGCACTCCCTCTGAAATACAGATCAATATCTACTGCACTTCCTGAAATACATGATCAATATCTACTGAAATTCTCAAATAAATTATTACTATCTACTGGTAATTCTCTGAAATACATGATCAATATGTACTGCAATTCCCAGTCTGAAACACATTAATACATTATCAATATTCGCCGGTAATTCTCTGAAATACAGGATCAATATCTACTGTACCTCTGAAATACATGATCAATATCTACTGTACTTCAAATAAGGTGATCAATATCTACTGGTAATTCTCTGAAATACATGATCAATATCTACTGCAATTCTCTCTGAAATACATGATCAATATCTACTACAATTTCCTCTGAAATACATGATCAATATCTACTGGTAATCTCTCTGAAATACATGATCAATATCTACTGGTAATCTCTCTGAAATAGCACATCAATATCTACTGGTAATTCTCTGAAATACAATATCAATATCTACTGTACCCTGAAATAAGTGGCGATCAATATCTACTGGTAATCTCAGTCTGAAATAAGGCGATCAATATCTACTGGTAATCTCTCTGAAATACATGATCAATATCTACTGCACTCTCTCTAAAGCCACAGACCATATCTATTGCAATTTCTCTAGCTATATGATCATTATCTACTGGTAATTCTCTGAATATGGTGATCAATATCTACTGTAATCTCCCTCTGAAATACATTATCAATATCTACTGGGTAATTCTCTGAAATACATGACTGGCTATCTACTGGTAATCTCCTCTGGACACATGACCAATATCTACTGGTAATCTCCTCTGAAATACATGATCACATTTCATTGCAATTCTGGGTCTGAATATATGACTGTTATCTACTGGTACCCCCCCGGAAATACATGATCACTATCTACTGGTAATCTCAGTCTGGAAATACATGATCAATATCTACTGGTAATTCTCTGAAATACATGATCAATATTCATTGCAATTCTCTGAAATAAGGATCAGTTATACTAGTAATTCAGTCAAACACATTATTATATTAATAATATTTCTACTAGTAATTTCATCTGAAATACATGATCATTATCTACTGGTAATTCTCTGAAATACATGATCAATATCTACTGGGTAATTTCCTCTTAAATACATGATCAATACCTACTGCACCCTCTCTGGAAATACATGATCAATATCTACTGGTAATTCTGAATACATGATCAATATCTACTGGTAATTCTCTGAAATACATGATCACATCTACTGGTAATTCCCTCTGAAATACATGATCAATATCTACTGGTAATTCTCTGAAATATGATCAATATGTACTGCAATTTCGGAAATACATGATCAATATCTACTGGTAATCTCCTCTGAAATACATGATCAATATCTACTGGTAATCTCAGCCTGAAATACATGATCAATATCTACTTTAAAATTTCAAATATACATCAATATCACTGGCAATCTCCCTCTTAACAGTGATCAATATCACTGGCAATTTCAGCATATGATCAATATTCACTGGTAATTCTCTGAAATACAGGATCAATATCTACTGGTAATTTCCCTGAAATACATTATCATTATCTACTGGTAATTTCCTCTGAAATAATATGATCAATATCTACTGGTAAATTTCTGAAATAATATCTAATATCACTGGGTAATTCTTGAAATACATATGATCAATGAGTCACTGGTAATTCAGGCCTGGAAATACATGACTAACATCATTGCAATTTCTGAAATACACATCAATATCTACTGGTAATCTCTAGTTCGAAATACATGATCAATATCTACTGGTACCTCTCTGAAATACATGATCAATATCTACTGGTAATTTCCTCTGAAATACAGATCAATATCTACTGGTAATTCCCAGTTCGAAACACATTAATACATTATCAATATCTACTGCAATTCCCTGGGAAATACATGATCAATATCTTACTGGTAATCTCCCTCTGAAATACAGGATCAATATCTACTGGTAATCTCTGAAATACATGATCAATATCTACTGGAAATCTCCTCAAATAAATTATTATCTACTGGCAATCTCTCTGAAATACATGATCAATATGTACTGGTAATTCAGTCTGGAAACACATTAATACATTAATAATATCTACTGGTAATTCTCCCTGAAATACAGGATCAATATCTATTGGTAATTTCTGAAATACAGGATCAATATCTACTGCACCCTCAGCCACAGGATCAATATCTACTGCACTTCCTCTGAAATACAGGATCAATATCTACTGCAATTCTCTGAAATACAGGATCAATATCTACTGGTAATTCCTCTGAAATACAGGATCAATATCACTTGCAATTCTCTGAAATACATGATCAATATCTACTGGAAATCTCTCAAATAAATTATTAATATCTACTGGTAATCTCCCCTGAAATACAGGATCAATATCTACTGGTAATCTCCCCTCTGAAACAGGTGTGATCAATATCTACTCGGTAATCTCCTCTGAAATACAGGATCAATATCTACTGGTAATCTCTCTGAAATACATGATCAATATCTACTGGAAATCTCCTCAAATAAATTATTAATATCTACTGGTAATTCTCTGAAATACATGATCAATATGTACTGGTAATTCCCAGTTCGAAACACATTAATACATTAATACACTACTGGTAATTCTCTGAAATACATGACCAATATCTACTGGTAATCTCCCTCTGAAATACTGGTATCAATATCTACTGCAATTCTCTGGAAATATACACCACAACTGCCGGGTAATTTCCTCTGAAACATGATCAATATCTACTGGTAACTTAGTCTGAAATACATGATCAATATCTACTGGTACTTCCTCTGAAATAGGTGATCACATTTCCATTGCAATTTCTCTGAAATACATGATCAATATCTACTGGAAATTTCCTCAAATAAATTATTACCCTACTGCACTTCTCTGAAATACATGATCAATATGTACTGGTAATCTCAAATTCTGAAACATTAATACATTATCAATATCTACTGGTAATTTCTCTGAAATACATGATCAATATCTACTGGTAATTCTTAGTTCGAAATACATATCAATATCATTGGGTAATCTCTCTGGAAATGCTATAAGATTTGGCCTACTGGTAATTTCTAGCAGATCACATCATTGTAATTTCTAAAGAAGGACAATATCGCTGTAATTTCTGTAAATGCAGATCAATATTTCATTGCAATTTCAGTCATAATTATCAATATCTACTGGGTAATTCTCTCTGAAATACATGATCAATATCTACTGGTAATTCCTCTGAAATACATGACCAATACTCCATTGCACTTCTCTGAAATACATGATCAATATCTACTGGTAATCTCAGTCTGAAATACATGATCAATACTCCATTGCACTCTCTGGAAATACATGATCAATATCTACTGGTAATCTCTAGTCTGAAATACATGATCAATATCTACTGTATCTCTCTGAAATATATGATCACACCGGCTTGTAATTCTCTGAAATACATGATCAATATGTACTGGTAATCTCAGTCTGAAACACATTAATACATTATCAATATCTACTGGTAATTCTCCATCTGAAATACATGACTAATATCATTGCAATTTCTCTGAAATACATGACTAAATATCTACTGCAATCTCCTCTGTGTCAATGACTAATATCTACTGGTAATTTCTTGAAATACATGATCAATATCTACTGGTAATTTCCCTCTGAAATACATGATCAATATCTACTGGTAATCTCCTCTGAAATACATGATCAAATATCTACTGGGTAATTCTCTGAAATACATGATCAATATCTACTGCAATCTCCTGAAATACATGATCAGTTATGTACTGCACTTCTCTGAAATACATGATCAATATCTACTGCAATTCTCTGAAATGTATACACCATTATCTACTGGTAATCTCAGTCTGAAATACATGATCAATATCTACTGCACTCTCTGAAATACATGATCAATATCTACGGTAATCTCCCCTCTGAAATACAGGATCAATATCTACTGTAATCTCCTCTGAAATACATGATCATTACCTACTGGTAATCTCCCTCTGAAATACAGGATCAATATCTACTGGTAATCTCCTCTGAAATAAATACATTATCAATATCTACTGGGTAATCTCCCTGGAAATACAGGATCAAATATCTACTGCACTTCTCTGAAATAGCACATCAATATCTACTGGTAATTTCCTCTGAAATATGGTGATCAATATCTACTGGTAATTTCCTCTGGAAATACATGATCAATACCTACTAAATTTCTCTAAATAAATTATTAATATCTACTGGTACCTCTGAAATATTAGCGATCAATATGTACTAGTAATCTCAGTCTGAAATACACAATACATTATCAACATCACTGCAATTTCTTCCGAAATACAGGATCAATATCTATTGGTAATTTCGAAATACAGGATCAATATCTACTGCAATCTCTCGAAATACAGGATTTAATATCTACTGCACTTCTGAAATACTATGCAGGATCAATATCACTTGTACTCCCTCTGAAGATCATTACCTACTGCAATTTCCTGAAACAGAGGATCATTATCTACTGCAATTCTCTGGAAATACATGATCAATATCTACTGGGTAATTCTCTTCAATATATTAATAATACCTACTGTACTCCTCAAATACACATCAATATCTACTGGTAATTTCCTCTAAACAAGGCTTTTAATTGGCCAAATTACCGGTAATCTCCCCTCTTCTGAAATACACATCAATATCACTTGTAATTCTGTCTAAATACATGACTTAATATCACTTGGCAATTTCCTCTGAAATACAGGATCAATATCACTGCAATTTCCCTGAAACAGCACATCAATATCACTAAATTTCTCAAATAAATTGATAATATCTACTGGTAAATTTCAAATACATGATCACATGTACGGTAATCTCAGTTCGGAAACATAATAGCACACGGGTTATCTACTGTACTTCTCTAGCCACAGGATCAATATTTCCACAGTAATTCTCTTAAATACAGTGATCAATATCTACTGTACCTCTCTGAAATAAGTGTGATCAATACTCATTGTAATTCAATTGAAACACAACAATACATTATCAATATCTACTGGCAATTTCCTCTGGAAATACATGATCAATATCTATTGCAATTTCTGAAATACATGATCAATATTCACAAAATTCTCTGAAACACAGGATCAATATCTACTGGTAAATTTCTCTGAAATACAAGGATCAATATCTACGTAACCCCTCTGAAATAAGGATCATTATCTACTGGTAATTCCCAGTCTGAACACATAATACATTATCATTATCTACTTAGTAATTTCCTCTGAAATATACAGATCAATATCTACTGGTAATCTCAGTCTGAAATATTAATACATTATCAATGTCTATTGCAATTTCCTCTTAAATATATGACTATTTCATTGTAATTTTCTGAAATACATGAGATCAATATGATAATAAATTTCTGAAATATTATTAATATCTACTGCAATTTCCCTCTGAAGCCATGATCAATATCACTGGTAATTTCTCTGAAATACATGATCAATATCTACTGTACTTCCCTCTGAAATACATGATCAATATATTCATTGCAATCTTGTCTGAAACACATGATCAATATCTACTGGTACCTCAGTCTGAAACACATTAATACATTATCACATCACTTGCAATTCTCTGAAATACATGATCAATATCTACTGCAATACCCGTTCAAGTCACACACATATTATCAATATCTACTGG